>NW_027489294.1:0-57782 GCF_050948215.1 Halictus rubicundus | reverse complement strand
TCTATCCTACCCTCTATCCTATCCATTCGTATCCTCTTTCCTATCCTATCCTCTATCCTATCCTATCCTCTATCCTATCCTATCCTCTATCTTATCCTATCCTCTATCCTATCCTATCCTCTATCCTATCCTATCCTCTATCCTATCCTATCATCTATCCTATCCTACCCTCTATCCTCTATCCTATCCTATCCTCTATCCTATCCTATCCTCTATCATATCCTATCCTCTATCCTATCCTATCCTCTATCATATCCTATCCTCTATCCTATCCTATCCTCTATCCTATCCTATCGTATCCTCTATCCTATCCTATCGTATCCTCTATCCTATCCTATCCTCTATCCTATCCTATCCTCTACCCTATCCTATCCTCTATCCTATCCTATCCTCTATCCTATCCTATCCGCTATCCTATCCTATCCTCTATCCTATCATATCCTCTAACTTATCCTATCCTCTTTCCTATCCTATCCTCTATCCTATCCTATCCTCTATCCTATCCTATCCTCTATCATATCCTATCCTCTATCCTATCCAATCCTCTATCCTATCATATCCTCTAACTTATCCTATCCTCTTTCCTATCCTATCCTCTATCCTATCCTATCCTCTATCCTATCCTACCCTCGATCCTATCCATTCGTAACCTCTATCGTATCCTATCCTCTATCCTATCCTATCCTCTATCCTATCCTATCCTCTATCTTATCCTATCCTCTATCCTATCCTATCCTCTATCCTATCCTATCATCTATCCTATCCTATTCTCTATCCTATCCTATCCTCTATCATATCCTATCCTCTATCCTATCCAATCCTCTATCGTATCCTATCCTCTATCCTATTCTATCCTCTATATTATCCTATCCTCTATCCTATCGTATCCTCTAACTTATCCTATCCTCTTTCCTATCCTATCCTCTATCCTATCCTATCCTCTGTCCTATCCTATCCTCTATCATATCCTATCCTCTATCCTATCCTATCCTCTATCCTATCCTATCCTCTATCCTATCCTACCCTCTATCCTATCCATTCGTATCCTCTTCCTTTCTCTATCCTATCCTATCCTATCCTCTATCCTATCCTATCCTCTATCTTATCCTATCCTCTATCCTATCCTATCCTCTATCCTATCCTATCCTCTATCCTATCCTATCATCTATCCTATCCTACCCTCTATCCTCTATCCTATCCTATCCTCTATCCTATCCTATCCTCTATCATATCCTATCCTCTATCCTATCCTATCCTCTATCATATCCTATCCTCTATCCTATCCTATCCTCTATCCTATCCTATCGTATCCTCTATCCTATCCTATCGTATCCTCTATTCCTATCCTATCCTCTATCCTATCCTATCCTCTACCCTATCCTATCCTCTATCTTATCCTATCCTCTATCCTATCCTATCATCTATCCTATCCTATCCCTCTATCCTATCATATCCTCTATCATATCCTATCCTCTATCCTATCCTATCCTCTTTCCTATCCTATCCTCTATCCTATCCTCTCCTCTATCCTATCCTATCCTCTATCATATCCTATCCTCTATCCTATCCTATCCTCTATCCTATCCTATCCTCTATCCTATCCTATCCTCTATCCTATCCTACCCTCTATCCTATCCATTCGTATCCTCTTTCCTATCCTATCCTCTATCCTATCCTATCCTCTATCCTATCCTATCCTCTATCCTATCCTATCCTCTATCATATCCTATCCTCTATCCTATCCTATCCTCTATCCTATCCTATCCTCTATCCTATCCTATCCTCTATCCTATCCTATCCTCTATCTTATCCTATCCTCTATCCTATCCTATCCTCTATCCTATCCTCTATCCTATCCTATCCTCTATCCTATCCTATCGTCTATCCTATCCTATCCTCTATCCTCTATCCTATCCTATCCTCTATCCTATCCTATCATCTATCATATCCTATCCTCTATCCTATCCAATCCTCTATCCTATCCTATCCTGTATCCTATCCTATCGTATCCTCTATCCTATCCTATCCTCTATCCTACCCTATCCTCTATCCTATCCAATCCTCTATCCTATGCTATCCTCTATCCTATCCTATCCTCTATCCTCTATCTTATCCTATCCTCTATCCTATCCTATCCTCTATCCTATCCTATCCTCTATCCTATCCTATCCTCTATCCTATCCTATCCTCTATCCTCTATCCTATCCTATCCTCTATCCTATCCTATCCTCTATCCTATCCTATCCTCTATCATATCCTATCCTCTATCCTATCCTATCCTATCCTCTATCCTATCCTATCCTCTATCCTATCCTACCCTCTATCCTATCCATTCGTAACCTCTATCGTATCCTATCCTCTATCCTATCCTATCCTCTATCCTATCCTATCCTCTATCTTATCCTATCCTCTATCCTATCCTATCCTCTATCCTATCCTATCCTCTATCCTATCCTATCCTCTATCCTATCCTATCCTCTACCCTATCCTATCCTCTATCTTATCCTATCCTCTATCCTATCCTATCATCTATCCTATCCTATCCTCTATCCTATCATATCCTCTATCATATCCTATCCTCTATCCTATCCAATCCTCTATCCTATCCTATCCTCTATCCTATTCTATCCTCTATATTATCCTATCCTCTATCCTATCGTATCCTCTAACTTATCCTATCCTCTTTCCTATCCTATCCTGGATCCTATCCTATCCTCTGTCCTATCCTATCCTCTATCATATCCTATCCTCTATCCTATCCTATCCTCTATCCTATCCTATCCTCTATCCTATCCTACCCTCTATCCTATCCATTCGTATCCTCTATCGTATCGTATCCTCTATCCTATCCTATCCTCTATCCTATCCTATCCTCTATCTTATCCTATCCTCTATCCTATCCTATCCTCTATCCTATCCTACCCTCTATCCTATCCTATCCTCTATCCTATCCTATCCTCTATCCTATCCTACCCTCTATCCTATCCTTTCGTATCCTCTATCGTATCCTATCCTCTATCCTATCCTATCCTCTATCCTATCCCATCCTCTATCTTATCCTATCCTCTATCCTATCCTATCATCTATCCTGACCTATCCTCTATCCTCTCCTATCCTCTATCATATCCTATCCTCTATCCTATCCTATCCTCTATCCTATCGAATCCCCTATCCTATCCTCTATCGTATCCTATGCTCTATCCTATCCATTCGTATCCTCTATCGTATCCTATCCTCTATCCTATCCTATCCTCTATCTTATCCTATCCTTTATCCTATCCTATCCTCTATCATATCCTATCCTCTATCCTATCCTATCCTCTATCCTATCCTATCCTCTATCCTATCCTATCCTCTACCCTATCCTATCCTATCCTCTATCCTATCATATCCTCTAACTTATCCTATCCTCTTTCCTATCCTATCCTCTATCCTATCCTATCCTCTATCCTATCCTATCCTCTATCATATCCTATCCTCTATCCTATCCTATCCTCTATCCTATCCTATCCTCTATCCTATCCTATCCTCTATCATATCCTATCCTCTATCCTATCCTATCCTCTATCCTATCCTATCCTCTATCCTATCCTATCCGCTATCCTATCCTATCCTCTATCCTATCATATCCTCTAACTTATCCTATCCTCTTTCCTATCCTATCCTCTATCCTATCCTATCCTCTATCCTATCCTATCCTCTATCATATCCTATCCTCTATCCTATCCAATCCTCTATCCTATCATATCCTCTAACTTATCCTATCCTCTTTCCTATCCTATCCTCTATCCTATCCTCTCCTCTATCCTATCCTATCCTCTATCATATCCTATCCTCTATCCTATCCTATCCTCTATCCTATCCTATCCTCTATCCTATCCTACCCTCGATCCTATCCATTCGTAACCTCTATCGTATCCTATCCTCTATCCTATCCTATCCTCTATCCTATCCTATCCTCTATCTTATCCTATCCTCTATCCTATCCTATCCTCTATCCTATCCTATCATCTATCCTATCCTATTCTCTATCCTATCCTATCCTCTATCATATCCTATCCTCTATCCTATCCAATCCTCTATCGTGTCCTATCCTCTATCCTATTCTATCCTCTATATTATCCTATCCTCTATCCTATCGTATCCTCTAACTTATCCTATCCTCTTTCCTATCCTATCCTCTATCCTATCCTATCCTCTGTCCTATCCTATCCTCTATCATATCCTATCCTCTATCCTATCCTATCCTCTATCCTATCCTATCCTCTATCCTATCCTACCCTCTATCCTATCCATTCGTATCCTCTTTCCTATCCTATCCTCTATCCTATCCTATCCTCTATCCTATCCTATCCTCTATCTTATCCTATCCTCTATCCTATCCTATCCTCTATCCTATCCTATCCTCTATCCTATCCTATCATCTATCCTATCCTACCCTCTATCCTCTATCCTATCCTATCCTCTATCCTATCCTATCCTCTATCATATCCTATCCTCTATCCTATCCTATCCTCTATCATATCCTATCCTCTATCCTATCCTATCCTCTATCCTATCCTATCGTATCCTCTATCCTATCCTATCGTATCCTCTATCCTATCCTATCCTCTATCCTATCCTATCCTCTACCCCTATCCTATCCTCTATCCTATCCTATCCTCTATCCTATCCTATCCGCTATCCTATCCTATCCTCTATCCTATCATATCCTCTAACTTATCCTATCCTCTTTCCTATCCTATCCTCTATCCTATCCTATCCTCTATCCTATCCTATCCTCTATCATATCCTATCCTCTATCCTATCCAATCCTCTATCCTATCATATCCTCTAACTTATCCTATCCTCTTTCCTATCCTATCCTCTATCCTATCCTATCCTCTATCCTATCCTACCCTCGATCCTATCCATTCGTAACCTCTATCGTATCCTATCCTCTATCCTATCCTATCCTCTATCCTATCCTATCCTCTATCTTATCCTATCCTCTATCCTATCCTATCCTCTATCCTATCCTATCATCTATCCTATCCTATTCTCTATCCTATCCTATCCTCTATCATATCCTATCCTCTATCCTATCCAATCCTCTATCGTATCCTATCCTCTATCCTATTCTATCCTCTATATTATCCTATCCTCTATCCTATCGTATCCTCTAACTTATCCTATCCCTCTTTCCTATCCTATCCTCTATCCTATCCTATCCTCTGTCCTATCCTATCCTCTATCATATCCTATCCTCTATCCTATCCTATCCTCTATCCTATCCTATCCTCTATCCTATCCTACCCTCTATCCTATCCATTCGTATCCTCTTTCCTATCCTATCCTCTATCCTATCCTATCCTCTATCCTATCCTATCCTCTATCTTATCCTATCCTCTATCCTATCCTATCCTCTATCCTATCCTATCCTCTATCCTATCCTATCATCTATCCTATCCTACCCTCTATCCTCTATCCTATCCTATCCTCTATCCTATCCTATCCTCTATCATATCCTATCCTCTATCCTATCCTATCCTCTATCATATCCTATCCTCTATCCTATCCTATCCTCTATCCTATCCTATCGTATCCTCTATCCTATCCTATCGTATCCTCTATCCTATCCTATCCTCTATCCTATCCTATCCTCTACCCTATCCTATCCTCTATCTTATCCTATCCTCTATCCTATCCTATCATCTATCCTATCCTATCCTCTATCCTATCATATCCTCTATCATATCCTATCCTCTATCCTATCCTATCCTCTTTCCTATCCTATCCTCTATCCTATCCTCTCCTCTATCCTATCCTATCCTCTATCATATCCTATCCTCTATCCTATCCTATCCTCTATCCTATCCTATCCTCTATCCTATCCTATCCTCTATCCTATCCTACCCTCTATCCTATCCATTCGTATCCTCTTTCCTATCCTATCCTCTATCCTATCCTATCCTCTATCCTATCCTATCCTCTATCCTATCCTATCCTCTATCATATCCTATCCTCTATCCTATCCTATCCTCTATCCTATCCTATCCTCTATCCTATCCTATCCTCTATCCTATCCTATCCTCTATCTTATCCTATCCTCTATCCTATCCTATCCTCTATCCTATCCTCTATCCTATCCTATCCTCTATCCTATCCTATCGTCTATCCTATCCTATCCTCTATCCTCTATCCTATCCTATCCTCTATCCTATCCTATCATCTATCATATCCTATCCTCTATCCTATCCAATCCTCTATCCTATCCTATCCTGTATCCTATCCTATCGTATCCTCTATCCTATCCTATCCTCTATCCTACCCTATCCTCTATCCTATCCAATCCTCTATCCTATGCTATCCTCTATCCTATCCTATCCTCTATCCTCTATCTTATCCTATCCTCTATCCTATCCTATCCTCTATCCTATCCTATCCTCTATCCTATCCTATCCTCTATCCTATCCTATCCTCTATCCTCTATCCTATCCTATCCTCTATCCTATCCTATCCTCTATCCTATCCTATCCTCTATCCTATCCTAACCTCTATCCTATCCATTCGTAACCTCTATCGTATCCTATCCTCTATCCTATCCTATCCTCTATCCTATCCTATCCTCTATCCTATCCTATCCTCTATCCTCTATCCTCTATCCTATCCTATCCTCTATCCTATCCTATCCTCTATCCTATCCTATCCTCTATCCTATTCCTATCCTCTATCTTATCCTATCCTCTATCCTATCCTATCCTCTATCCTATCCTATCCTCTATCTTATCCTATCCTCTATCCTATCCTATCCTCTATCCTATCCTATCCTCTATCCTATCCTATCCTCTATCCTATCCTATCCTCTATCCTCTATCCTATCCTATCCTCTATCCTATCCTATCCTCTATCCTATCCTATCCTCTATCCTATCCTAACCTCTATCCTATCCATTCGTAACCTCTATCGTATCCTATCCTCTATCCTATCCTATCCTCTATCCTATCCTATCCTCTATCTTATCCTATCATCTATCCTATCCTATCCTCTAGCCTATCCTATCCTCTATCCTATCCTATCCTCTATCCTATCCTATCCTCTATCCTCTATCCTCTATCCTATCCTATCCTCTATCCTATCCTATCCTCTATCATATCCTATCCTCTATCCTATCCAATCCTCTATCCTATCCTATCCTCTATCCTATCCTATCGTATCCTCTATCCTATCCTATCGTATCCTCTATCCTATCCTATCCTCTATCCTATCCTATCCTCTATCCTATCCTATCCTCTATCATATCCTATCCTCTATCCTATCCTATCATCTATCCTATCCTATTCTTTATCCTATCCTATCCTCTATCATATCCTATCCTCTATCCTATCCAATCCTCTATCCTATCCTATCCTCTATCCTATTCTATCCTCTATATTATCCTATCCTCTATCCTATCGTATCCTCTAACTTATCCTATCCTCTTTCCTATCCTATCCTCTTTCCTATCCTATCCTCTATCCTATCCTATCCTCTATCCTATCCAATCCTCTATCCTATCCTATCCTGTATCCTATCCTATCGTATCCTCTATCCTATCCTATCCTCTATCCTACCCTATCCTCTATCCTATCCATTCGTAACCTCTATCGTATCCTATCCTCTATCCTATCCTATCCTCTATCCTATCCTATCCTCTATCTTATCCTATCCTCTATCCTATCCTATCCTCTATCCTATCCTATCCTCTATCCTATCCTATCCTCTATCCTATCCTATCCTCTATCCTCTATCCTATCCTATCCTCTATCCTATCCTATCCTCTATCATATCCTATCCTCTATCCTATCCAATCCTCTATCCTATCCTATCCTCTATCCTATCCTATCGTATCCTCTATCCTATCCTATCGTATCCTCTATCCTATCCTATCCTCTATCCTATCCTATCCTCTACCCTATCCTATCCTCTATCTTATCCTATCCTCTATCCTATCCTATCATCTATCCTATCCTATCCTCTATCCTATCATATCCTCTATCATATCCTATCCTCTATCCTATCCAATCCTCTATCCTAACCTATCCTCTATCCTATTCTATCCTCTATATTATCCTATCCTCTATCCTATCGTATCCTCTAACTTATCCTATCCTCTTTCCTATCCTATCCTGGATCCTATCCTATCCTCTGTCCTATCCTATCCTCTATCATATCCTATCCTCTATCCTATCCTATCCTCTATCCTATCCTATCCTCTATCCTATCCAATCCTCTATCCTATCCTATCCTCTATCCTATTCTATCCTCTATATTATCCTATCCTCTATCCTATCGTATCCTCTATCTTATCCTATCCTCTTTCCTATCCTATCCTCTATCCTATCCTATCCTCTGTCCTATCCTATCCTCTATCCTATCCTATCCTCTATCCTATCCTATCCTCTATCCTATCCTATCCTCTATCCTATCCTACCCTCTATCCTATCCTTTCGTATCCTCTATCGTATCCTATCCTCTATCCTATCCTATCCTCTATCCTATCCTATCCTCTATCCTATCCTATCCTCTATCTTATCCTATGATCTATCCTATCCTATCATCTATCCTGACCTATCCTCTATCCTCTCCTATCCTCTATCATATCCTATCCTCTATCCTATCCTATCCTCTATCCTATCGAATCCCCTATCCTATCCTCTATCGTATCCTATGCTCTATCGTATCCATTCGTATCCTCTATCGTATTCTATCCTCTATCCTATCCTATCCTCTATCTTATCCTATCCTTTATCCTATCCTATCCTCTATCATATCCTATCCTCTATCCTATCCTATCCTCTATCCTATCCTATCCTCTATCTATGATAGGATAGAGGTTATTATAGGATAGAGGATAGGATAGGATAGAGGATAGGGGACCGAGGGGATATGGGCTTAGTAGTGGTGACTCGGATCCACTACTAGGTATGCCACAGTGGTGGCGGTCATATCCCTAAAATCCTCTACGCTCCACCTCCTCGTGGTGGTCCCTGGGAACACACATAGTTGTGTGTTGCTAACGGAGCGAGGGGTATTCCGCGGAAAGTAGTCCCAATGATGTATGAGGCGATGCCGGCGGGATCTTCGGATCCTGGCAGGGCCTCCCTTGCCGGTAAGGCTCACACGGAGGGATAAAAAACCGCGGAATGGGTCCTGCGATAACGACCGGGGAGGTCGCCGCAGGGCCCTTGCCGTAAACCGGTGGTCATGTTTTACCGGAACGGTGGTCTTGCCTTAATCGGCCGGGCCGCGAGGATGATAACCTCTATAAAAATCCCTAATGCCCTAAGCTTAGGTGCGCGGTGAGAGGGTACGCCCTGGCTACAGGGCGCGGCTGGTGGGGTACATCAGCCACTAGCGCACCATCTCTGGATACCTGGCGAACTCCAGTTGAAATTAGCCTTACCCGGGCAAGGAGGCTCTGCCCGGGCGGACGTGTTTTTTCCTGCCAATCTCGTGGGACCAGATATGGAATCGTATAATAAAAACCTTGATGTTGTGGGGGAGGCTGCCGATACGGCAGCAGCTGCGGCGGGGGAAGAGACGGCAGCGGTCACTGACGGGGAGGGGATGGCAACGATTACTGCCGGGGAGGACGCGGTCGTGGTCATCGCGGACGAGGACTCGGATGGGGATGAAACAATCATCTCCATCTCGAGCTCCGTCGGCTCGATCGTGACGCGCGGGGGCGCGGAGAAGCGGGGCGCGACATCTGGGGTCTCTGACCCCAAGCGTGCCCGGTTAGAGGGGGGGCAGCACACCCGCGGCGGGTCGGTGTCGCGGACGGACCCCGGGGAGGGCTCGTCGGGGACGCCCACCATGGATCTGGCCCTCGGCGGCCGCGCCGAGAGGAGTCAGACGAGGAGGGTGGATGACCTCATCGAGCTGGGTGGGAGGATGCCGACAGCGCAGCTAGTAGGGGAGGTGGAGGAGGCGATGTTGAGGGTGGAGAGAGTCTCCACCGTCTCAAAGGGCCTCAAGGGGGACCTGGCTAAAGACTTGCGGGATTGTTCTGCAGTCGCCAGGGCCCACTGCACCACCTTGATGCAGCGGTGCTTTACCGGGATGGCGTGGCAGGGTAGCCAGGAGGTGGCCCGCCTCCGCGAGCAGAACGCGGCCCTCGCGAAGGAGGCGGGTGACCTCCGGGCGAGGCTCCGGTCAATGGAGGCCGGGCGGCGGGCGAACACCGACAGCGGTCGCCGGGCGGGACATGCGCCAATAGGGGAAGCGCCCCCCGCCTCCTCGACAGCGGGGGTCCGTACGCGGGGGATGGAGGCGATGGGACCGTCGGGGGAGGGAGCGGGAGTTTTGGACTCCGAAGCCCTGCTTCTCCGGGTCGGCGCGCTGATAACGGCCAGGAACCGGGAGCTAGAGGCCCGGATGGAGGAGCGGTTCCGGACGATTCTGGCCGGGTTGGCCCCGGCCCTCCGGGCGGAGGGTAAATCGGCGCGCGAGGCGACGCCGGTGGCTTCTCTGCCGGCGACGTCTGTCACCAAGGGGACTGGACCGGTGGTCGTGTCCAACGTGAGGGTGGTGCCCCCCGTTATCATTCCGCCACCGGTCGTCCCGGCCTCGTGGATGGAGGTGACGAGCAAGGCGGCGAAGAGGGCCAAGAAGAAGATGGCCGCGGAGGAGGCTGCGGCGAGAGCAGCCGCGGCCGAGGCAGCTGCCGCCGCTTCACGGCTGCAGGCTGCGAGGGAGCCGAGGGCGGCGGGCGGCGCACGAGTGCAGGGCGGCGCGAGCGCGGCGAAGCCCGCCGCCGGGAGGGACGGTGGCCTGGGACGCACCCCCAGAACGGCAGCAGTGGCCATCACCATCCCCGAGAGCTGCAAGCTCACTTATTCGGAGGTGATGGCCAGGGCAAAAGAGAGGGTGGACCTCAAGGCTATCGGGATCGAGTCGGGGGTGCTTCCCAGGCGGTCGAAAACCGGCGGGATCCTCCTGGAGGTCAGGGGCACGGGGTGCCAGGAGAAGGCACGGGCCCTCTCCGGGAGGATCGCCGAGGCGCTTGGGGGGACCGGGGTTAAGGTCTCCCAGGCGGTCAAGCGCGGCGAGGTGCGCGTGGCGGGCCTGGACGACTCGGTGTCGCCCGGGGACGTAGCGGCTGCGCTGGCGGCGGCGGGGGAGTGTTCGCGGCCGTCAAGAAAGTGTTGGCGGGAGGCCGGCTGCTGGTCGGCTGGTCCTCGGCCCGCGTCGAGGCGCTGAGGGAGCGGCCCCTCCAATGCTTCCGTTGTTTGGAGACGGGGCACACGCGGGCGACATGCGAGAGCGCGGTCGACAGAGGCGCGATGTGCTACCGCTGCGGGGCGGCGGAGCACCGGGCTTCGGCCTGTAGGGCCGCCCCCAGGTGTCCGCTCTGCGCGGACCTGGGGAGACCATCGGGCCATAGATTCGGGGCCAAAGCGTGTGCCCCGGCTCCCAAGAGGGGCCGCGCGGCGACGAAAGAGAAGGGCGCGTCTGGGGCTGCATCCGCGCAGCGGCCGCAGACGGCGCCGGGGGCCCGGACCTCCCAGGGAGGGGACTCTGCAGAGCCCATGTTAGAGTAGGTACTTTTAATCCTACTCCGGTTCTGCAGGCGAACCTCAACCACTCGCGCGCGGCACAGGACCTGTTTGTCCAAGCCGTGCGCGAGTGGGGGGCTGGGCTGGCAGTTGCGGCGGAGCTGTACGCAATCCCCGAACACCCGTTCTGGGTGGGGGACGAGATCGGCTCCGTAGTAATAGTGGCGGGAAGCCGCCCCGGGTCCCCGTCGGTCTCCCTTCTGGAGCGGGGCGAGGGATTCGTGGCGGTGCAATGGGGGGACATCGCGGTTGTCGGGATCTACATCTCGCCGAGCTGTGGCCTCGATCAATTTCGGGGGTTCCTGGGCGGGCTGAACAGCTGCATCGCGCGGTGCAGCGCCCGCCCGGTTCTCGTTTTGGGAGACTTCAATGCCCACGCGGTATCGTGGGGGAGTCCCAGGACGACCACTAGGGGTAGCGAGGTGTTAACCTGGGCGGCCGGCCTGGATCTCCGGTTGATTAACCGGGGATCCACGCCGACGTGCGTGCGTCCGCAGGGGGTCTCGATTGTCGACCTGACATGGGGGACTCCCTCGGCCGTGCGCCGGGTGTCGGGATGGAGGGTGGCCGAGGAGATAGAGATTGCGTCAGACCATACGCCCATCGTCATGGACGTGTGGCCCACCCTCCACGCGCGGGATTCCCGGCCGGGCCGGGGGGACCGACGGCCGCGATGGGCCTTGAAGCGGCTGGACGCGGACGCGTTCGGGGCCGCGGTAGCCGCGGCGACATGGACGGGGCCGGCCCTGTCCGAGCTGGCGCCTGCGCAAGGGGCGAGGCGGCTGCGGGAGGTAATGACGGCGGTGTGCGACACCGCCATGCCCCGCAGCCGGTTCGCCCCCAGGAGGGCGGCGTACTGGTGGTCCGCCGGCATTGCGGAGCTCCGGCGTGCCTGCAATGCCGCGCGGCGTCGGTACGGCCGAGCGCGTAGGAGGCGCGACGACGAGGAGGTGACGGCGAGGCTCGGCGGGGGCGCCTCCGGTGACGGAGTCGATGGACCCCCACCTGCTCGAGGGAGTGGTGGCGTCCCTCTTCCCGCGAGAGGGGGGACAACTGCGCCGCTCCCATTGGGAACAGGAGCCTCTCTCCTGGTCCGCAGAGTGGGAGGTGTCGGCCGGCGAGCTGGGTGAGGCGGTGGCCAGGGCGCGGCGGGTGGGCCGCAAGGCCCCGGGCCCGGACGGGGTGCCGGGCCGCGCGTTGGTCTTGGCCCTGGTGGGGGACTCGCCGCCGAACTCCGGCAGCTGTATAACGGCTGTCTGAGGGAGGGGGTGTTCCCCACGGAGTGGAAGTCGGGCAGGTTGGTCCTCCTTCCGAAGGGGGGCAAGTCCCGGGACTCGCCCTCAGGGTACCGGCCAATTTGTCTGCTGGACGAGGCGGGGAAGTTGTTCGAGCGCGTACTCGTTGGACGCCTCGTCAGGCACCTGTCGGCGGGAGGGGTCCCCGATCTGAGCGGGGTTCAATTCGGCTTCCGGGAGGGTCTCTCCACCGTCGACGCTATTCGGCGGGTGAGGGCTCTCTCGGAGGCCTGTACGAGGGGGGGCGGAGTTGCGTTGGCGATATCCTTGGATATCGCTAACGCGTTCAACACCGTCCCCTGGGATCGGATAATGGAGGCCCTGGTCTTCCACCGGGTGCCTCTGTATCTCAGAAGGGTGATCGGGAGCTATCTCTCCGACAGGGGTATAGAGTATCCCGGCCGGTACGGGATGGTGCGCAGGGGCGTCGTGCGCGGGGTTCCGCAGGGCTCGGTGTTGGGCCCGTTGCTGTGGAATCTTGCGTACGATCGCGTCCTGCGGGAGGAGATGCCTCCCGGGGTCAGCCTGACGTGTTACGCCGACGACACGCTGGTATTGGCCACCGGGAGGTATGCGAAGGAGGCCATCTGCCTGGCGGAGCGCGGCGCGTGGCGCGCGGTGCGCGCGATCCGGTCGCTGGGCCTAGAGGTGTCCGTCGAGAAAACCAGGGCCATGTGGTTTCTCCGCTCGGCCCGGTTGGCGGCGCCTCCCCAGTGCTGGATCTGCGTGGGGGAGGGGATGGTCAAGGTCGGGTCCCAGATGCGGTACCTGGGACTCGAGCTTGACGGCCGGTGGCGTTTTGACCGCCACCTTGAGTCGCTGGCGCCCCGGGCGGAGAGGGCGACCGCTGCGCTCGGTCGCCTTCTCCCGAATCTCGGGGGACCCTGTGGACGGGTGCGTCGTCTGTTCGCGGTGGTGGTGCGAGTTTTGGTCCTGTACGGAGCCCCTGTGTGGGCGCGCGATGTCTTGGCTAGGGGGCGCAGTGGCGGCACACGGTCGCTGCTGCGTCGCATCGAGCGCAGGCTGGCCATAGGCATCGTGCGGGGGTACCGCACCATTTCATACGCGACGGCGATGGTGATGTCGGGGCTGATCCCCCTCGAGCTGGAGGCCCGCGTGTTGGCGGATGTGCATACGCACTCCAGGGAACTCCGGCTCCGGGGGGTGGCCCCGGATCAGGCGCGGCTCATGGTGGATGAGCTCAGGCGACATGCTCGGCGGCACGCAGCCCGGGAGTGGCGCGATAGCCTTCCCGGGACGAGGGAGGGCGAGAGGCGGGCCGTTCGGGCCATCCTCCCGGTGTTCGATCAATGGAACAGGGGATGGATGGGGCATAGGGTCTCCTACCGTGTGACGCAGGTGATGAGCGGGCACGGGTGCTTCGGCGACTACCTGTGTCGCATCGGGAGGGAGACCGAGGAGGCGTGTCACCACTGCGGCGAGCCGCGGGACACGGCGCAACACACTCTGGAGGAGTGTCCGGCATGGGGGGGAGAGCGCCGTGCCCTGCGGCGCGCGGTGGGCCACGACCTCTCGCTCCCGGCTGTCGTCGCTGCGGCAGCCGGTGGCGAGGAGGCGTGGAGGGGGTTCGCTTCCTTCTGCGAGCGGGTTATGCTGCGGAAGGAGGCTGCGGAACAGGATCGGGAGCGTAATCACGATCCCGGCCGAAGGGGGGGGAGGCGGCGCAGGGTACGCCCCGGGGGCGTACCCCCGTTGCGACGCCTCTGACGCGAGCGGGGACGCCCTTGATGATCTCGAGGCGGGGGATCGGATATCCCCTTACACTCGGTCACCAACGGCGTCCCCGGAGGCCGCCGGGCATCTCGAGCGGGGGCTCGGATGCTCATCGGGCGGCCTAACAGGGGGGAAGGCGCCACGTCGTCCGTTGCGTGGTGCCTTCGGATAGAGTAGGTACGGGAGGGGGCCGCGTCCCCCCCTGGGTGGTATGCTAAGGCGGGGGCACACCGGATTGACATGCGCGCGCAGAGCACGGGTGCCCCCAGGAGTCTAGGGACGGACGGGGAGGAGTTAGTGGGTATACTCGGCGTTGCACCAACCAGCCGAGGAGTCCCACATAACCCGGACCACCCCCCCGGGGGGGTTCGGGTATCCGTAACGAGATTACCTCCTCGGAAAAAAAAAAAAAAAAAAAAAAAAAAAAAAAAAAAATAGGATAGGATAGAGGATAGGATAGGATAGAGGATAGGATAGGATAGAGGATAGAGGATAGGATAGGATAGAGGATAGGATAGGATAGAGGATAGGATAGGATAGAGGATAGGATAGGATAGAGGATAGGATAAGATAGAGGATAGGATAGGATAGAGGATAGGATAGGATAGAGGATAGGATAAGATAGAGGATAGGATAGGATAGAGGATAGGATAGGATAGAGGATAGGATACGATAGAGGTTACGAATGGATAGGATAGAGGTTAGGATAGGATAGAGGATAGGATAGGATAGAGGATAGGATAGGATAGAGGATAGGATAGGATAGAGGATAGGATAGGATAGAGGATAGGATAGGATAGAGGATAGAGGATAGGATAGGATAGAGGATAGGATAGGATAGAGGATTGGATAGGATAGAGGATAGGATATGATAGAGGATAGGATAGGATAGAGGATAGGATAGGATAGGATAGAGGATAGGATAGGATAGAGGATTGGATAGGATAGAGGATAGGATATGATAGAGGATAGGATAGGATAGAGGATAGGATAGGATAGAGGATAGAGGATAGGATAGGATAGAGGATAGGATAGGATAGAGGATAGGATAGGATAGAGGATAGGATAGGATAGAGGATAGGATAAGATAGAGGATAGAGGATAGGATAGGATAGAGGATAGAGGATAGGATAGGATAGAGGATAGGATAGGATAGAGGATAGGATAGGATAGAGGATAGGATAAGATAGAGGATAGGATAGGATAGAGGATTGGATAGGATAGAGAATAGGATATGCTAGAGGATAGGATAGAGGATAGGATAGGATAGATGATAGGATAGGATAGAGGATAGGATAAGATAGAGGATAGGATAGGATAGAGGATAGGGTAGGATAGAGGATAGGATAGGATAGAGGATACGATAGGATAGGATACAGGATAGGATAGGATAGAGGATTGGATAGGATAGAGGATAGGATATGATAGATGATAGGATAGGATAGAGGATAGGATAGGATAGAGGATAGAGGATAGGATAGGATAGAGGATAGCATAGGATAGAGGATAGGATAGGATAGAGGATAGGATAGAGGATAGGATAGGATAGAGGATAGGATAAGATAGAGGATAGGATAGGATAGAGGATAGGATAGGATAGAGGATAGGATACGATAGAGGTTACGAATGGATAGGATAGAGGGTAGGATAGGATAGAGGATAGGATAGGATAGAGGATAGGATAGGATAGAGGATAGGATATGATAGAGGATAGGATAGGATAGAGGATAGGATAGGATAGAGGATAGGATAGGAAAGAAGATAGGATAGGAAAGAGGATAGGATAAGTTAGAGGATATGATAGGATAGAGGATAGGATAGGATAGAGGATAGGATAGGATAGAGGATAGGATAGGATAGAGGATAGGATAGGATAGAGGATAGGATAGGATAGAGGATAGGATATGATAGAGGATAGGATAGGATAGAGGATAGGATAGGATAGAGGATAGGATATGATAGAGGATAGGATAGGATAGAGGATAGGATAGGATAGAGGATAGGATAGGAAAGAGGATAGGATAAGTTAGAGGATATGATAGGATAGAGGATAGGATAGGATAGAGGATAGGATAGGATAGAGGATAGGATAGGATAGAGGATAGGATAGGATAGAGGATAGGATATGATAGAGGATAGGATAGGATAAAGGATAGGATAAGATAGAGGATAGGATAGGATAGAGGATAGAATACGATAGAGGATACGAATGGATACGATAGAGCATAGGATACGATAGAGGATAGGATAGGGGATTCGATAGGATAGAGGATAGGATAGGATAGAGGATAGGATATGATAGAGGATAGGAGAGGATAGAGGATAGGTCAGGATAGATGATAGGATAGGATAGATCATAGGATAAGATAGAGGATAGGATAGGATAGAGGATAGGATAGGATAGAGGATAGGATACGATAGAGGATACGAAAGGATAGGATAGAGGGTAGGATAGGATAGAGGATAGGATAGGATAGAGGATAGGATAGGATAGAGGATAGGATAGGATAGAGGATAGGATAGGACAGAGGATAGGATAGGATAGAGGATAGGATAGGAAAGAGGATAGGATAAGATAGAGGATACGATAGGATAGAGGATAGGATAATATAGAGGATAGAATAGGATAGAGGATAGGATAGGATAGAGGATTGGATAGGATAGAGGATAGGATAGGATAGAGGATAGGATAGGATAGAGGATAGGATATGATAGAGGATAGGATAGGACAGAGGATAGGATAGGATCCAGGATAGGATAGGAAAGAGGATAGGATAAGTTAGAGGATACGATAGGATAGAGGATAGGATAATATAGAGGATAGAATAGGATAGAGGATAGGTTAGGATAGAGGATTGGATAGGATAGAGGATAGGATATGATAGAGGATATGATAGGATAGAGGATAGGATAGGATAGATGATAGGATAGGATAGAGGATAGGATAAGATAGAGGATAGGATAGGGTAGAGGATAGGATAGGATAGAGGATAGGATAGGATAGAGGATAGGATAGGATAGAGGATAGGATAGGATAGAAGATAGGATAGGATAGAGGATAGGATAAGATAGAGTATAGGATAGGATAGAGGATAGGATAGGATAGAGGATAGGATAGGAAAGAGGATACGAATGGATAGGATAGAGGGTAGGATAGGATAGAGGATAGGATAGGATAGAGGATAGGATAGGATAGAGGATAGGATATGATAGAGGATAGGATAGGACAGAGGATAGGATAGGATAGAGGATAGGATAGGAAAGAGGATAGGATAAGTTAGAGGATACGATAGGATAGAGGATAGGATAATATAGAGGATAGAATAGGATAGAGGATAGGATAGGATAGAGGATTGGATAGGATAGAGGATAGGATATGATAGAGGATAGGATAGGATAAAGAATAGGATAGGATAGATGATAGGATAGGCTAGAGGATAGGATAGGATAGAGGATAGGATACGATAGAGGTTACGAATGGATAGGATAGAGGTTAGGATAGGATAGAGGATAGGATAGGATAGAGGATAGGATAGGATAGAGGATAGGATAGGATAGAGGATAGGATAGGATAGAGGATAGGATACGATAGAGGTTACGAATCCTCTATCCTATCATATCCTCTAACTTATCCTATCCTCTTTCCTATCCTATCTTCTTTCCTATCCTATCCTCTATCCTATCCTATCCTCTATCCTATCCTATCCTCTATCATATCCTATCCTCTATCCTATCCTATCCTCTATCCTATCCTATCCTCTATCCTATCCTACCCTCTATCCTATCCATTCGTAACCTCTATCGTATCCTATCCTCTATCCTATCCTATCCTCTATCCTATCCTATCCTCTATCTTATCCTATCCTCTATCCTATCCTATCCTCTATCCTATCCTCTATCCTATCCTATCCTCTATCCTATCCTATCCTCTATCCTCTATCCTATCCTATCCTCTATCCTATCCTATCATCTATCATATCCTATCCTCTATCCTATCCAATCCTCTATCCTATCCTATCCTGTATCCTATCCTATCGTATCCTCTATCCTATCCTATCCTCTATCCTACCCTATCCTCTATCCTATCCTATCCTCTATCTTATCCTATCCTCTATCCTATCCTATCATCTATCCTATCCTATCCTCTATCCTATCCTCTAGCATATCCTATTCTCTATCCTATCCAATCCTCTATCCTATCCTATCCTCTATCTTATCCTATCCTTTATCCTATCCTATCCTCTATCCTATCCTATCCTCTATCCTATCCTATCCTCTATCCTCTATCCTATCCTATCCTCTATCCTATCCTATCCTCTATCATATCCTATCCTCTATCCTATCCAATCCTCTATCCTATCCTATCCTCTATCCTATCCTATCCTATCCTCTATCCTATCCTATCCTCTATCATATCCTATCCTCTATCCTATCCAATCCTCTATCCTATGCTATCCTCTATCCTATCCTATCCTCTATCCTCTATCTTATCCTATCCTCTATCCTATCCTATCCTCTATCCTTTCCTATCCTCTATCCTATCCTATCCTCTATCCTATCCTATCCTCTATCCTCTATCCTATCCTATCCTCTATCCTATCCTATCCTCTATCATATCCTATCCTCTATCCTATCCAATCCTCTATCCTATCCTATCCTCTATCCTATCCTGTCCTATCCTCTATCCTATCCTATCCTCTATCATATCCTATCCTCTATCCTATCCAATCCTCTATCCTATCCTATCCTCTATCCTATCCTATCCTCTATCCTATCCTATCCTCTATCCTATCGTACCCTCTATCCTATCCATTCGTATCCTCTTTCCTATCCTATCCTCTATCCTATCCTATCCTCTATCCTATCCTATCCTCTATCTTATCCTATCCTCTATCCTATCCTATCCTCTATCCTATCCTATCCTCTATCCTATCCTATCCTCTATCCTATCCTATCCTCTATCCTCTATCCTATCCTATCCTCTATCCTATCCTATCCTCTATCCTATCCTATCCTCTATCCTATCCTATCCTCTATCCTATCCTATCCTCTATCCTATCCTATCCTCTATCCTCTATCCTATCCTATCCTATCCTCTATCCTATCCTATCCTCTATCCTATCCTATCCTCTATCCTATCCTAACCTCTATCCTATCCATTCGTAACCTCTATCGTATCCTATCCTCTATCCTATCCTATCCTCTATCCTATCCTATCCTATCCTCTATCTTATCCTATCATCTATCCTATCCTATCCTCTAGCCTATCCTATCATCTATCCTATCCTATTCTTTATCCTATCCTATCCTCTATCATATCCTATCCGCTATCCTATCCAATCCTCTATCCTATCCTATCCTCTATCCTATTCTATCCTCTATATTATCCTATCCTCTATCCTATCGTATCCTCTAACTTATCCTATCCTCTTTCCTATCCTATCCTCTATCCTATCCTATCATCTGTCCTATCCTATCCTCTATCATATCCTATCCTCTATCCTATCCTATCCTCTATCCTATCCTATCCTCTATCCTATCCTACCCTCTATCCTATCCATTCGTATCCTCTTTCCTATCCTATCCTCTATCCTATCCTATCCTCTATCCTATCCTATCCTCTATCCTATCCTATCCTCTATCCTCTATCCTATACTATCCTCTATCCTATCCTATCCTCTATCATATCCTATCCTCTATCCTATCCAATCCTCTATCCTATCCTATCCTCTATCCTATCCTATCGTATCCTCTATCCTATCCTATCGTATCCTCTATCCTACCCTATCCTCTATCCTATCCTATCCTCTATCCTATCCTATCCTCTATCTTATCCTATCCTCTATCCTATCCTATCATCTATCCTATCCTATCCTCTATCCTATCATATCCTCTATCATATCCTATCCTCTATCCTATCCAATCCTCTATCCTATCCTATCCTCTATCCTATTCTATCCTCTATATTATCCTATCCTCTATCCTATCGTATCCTCTGTCTTATCCTATCCTCTTTCCTATCCTATCCTCTATCCTATCCTATCCTCTGTCCTATCCTATCCTCTATCCTATCCTATCCTCTATCCTATCCTATCCTCTATCCTATCCTATCCTCTATCCTATCCTACCCTCTATCCTATCCTTTCGTATCCTCTATCGTATCCTATCCTCTATCCTATCCTATCCTCTATTCTATCCTATCCTCTATCTTATCCTATCCTCTATCCTATCCTATCATCTATCCTGACCTATCCTCTATCCTCTCCTATCCTCTATCATATCCTATCCTCTATCCTATCCTATCCTCTATCCTATCCTATCCTCTATCTTATCCTATCCTCTATCCTATCCTATCCTCTATCCTATCCTCTATCCTATCCTATCCTCTATCCTATCCTATCCTCTATCCTATCCTATCCTCTATCCTATCCTATCCTCTATCCTATCCTATCCTCTATCCTCTATCCTATCCTATCCTCTATCCTATCCTATCATCTATCATATCCTATCCTCTATCCTATCCAATCCTCTATCCTATCCTATCCTGTATCCTATCCTATCGTATCCTCTATCCTATCCTATCCTCTATCCTACCCTATCCTCTATCCTATCCTATCCTCTATCTTATCCTATCCTCTATCCTATCCTATCATCTATCCTATCCTATCCTCTATCCTATCCTCTAGCATATCCTATTCTCTATCCTATCCAATCCTCTATCCTATCCTATCCTCTATCTTATCCTATCCTCTATCCTATCCTATCCTCTATCCTATCATATCCTCTATCCTATCCTATCCTCTATCCTCTATCCTATCCTATCCTCTATCCTATCCTATCCTCTATCATATCCTATCCTCTATCCTATCCAATCCTCCATCCTATCCTATCCTCTATCCTATCCTATCCTATCCTCTATCCTCTCCTATCCTCTATCATATCCTATCCTCTATCCTATCCAATCCTCTATCCTATGCTATCCTCTATCCTATCCTATCCTCTATCCTCTATCTTATCCTATCCTCTATCCTATCCTATCCTCTATCCTATCCTATCCTCTATCCTATCCTATCCTCTATCCTATCCTATCCTCTATCCTATCCTATCCTCTATCCTATCCTATCCTCTATCCTCTATCCTATCCTATCCTCTATCCTCTCCTATCCTCTATCATATCCTATCCTCTATCCTATCCAATCCTCTATCCTATCCTATCCTATCCTCTATCCTATCCTATCCTCTATCATATCCTATCCTCTATCCTATCCAATCCTCTATCCTATCCTATCCTCTATCCTATCCTATCCTCTATCCTCTATCCTATCCTATCCTCTATCCTATCCTATCCTCTATCCTATCCTATCCTCTATCCTATCCTATCCTCTATCCTATCCTATCCTCTATCCTATCCTATCCTCTATCCTATCCTAACCTCTATCCTATCCATTCGTAACCTCTATCGTATCCTATCCTCTATCCTATCCTATCCTCTATCCTATCCTATCCTCTATCTTATCCTATCCTCTATCCTATCCTATCCTCTATCCTATCCTATCCTCTATCTTATCCTATCCTCTATCCTATCCTATCCTCTATCCTATCCTATCCTCTATCCTATCCTATCCTCTATCCTATCCTATCCTCTATCCTCTATCCTATCCTATCCTCTATCCTATCCTATCCTCTATCCTATCCTAACCTCTATCCTATCCATTCGTAACCTCTATCGTATCCTATCCTCTATCCTATCCTATCCTCTATTCTATCCTATCCTCTATCTTATCCTATCATCTATCCTATCCTATCCTCTAGCCTATCCTATCATCTATCCTATCCTATTCTTTATCCTATCCTATCCTCTATCATATCCTATCCTCTATCCTATCCAATCCTCTATCCTATCCTATCCTCTATCCTATTCTATCCTCTATATTATCCTATCCTCTATCCTATCGTATCCTCTAACTTATCCTATCCTCTTTCCTATCCTATCCTCTTTCCTATCCTATCCTCTATCCTATCCTATCCTCTATCCTATCCTATCCTCTATCATATCCTATCCTCTATCCTATCCTATCCTCTATCCTATCCTATCCTCTATCCTATCCTACCATCTATCCTATCCATTCGTAACCTCTATCGTATCCTATCCTCTATCCTATCCTATCCTCTATCCTATCCTATCCTCTATCTTATCCTATCCTCTATCCTATCCTATCCTCTATCCTATCCTATCCTCTATCCTATCCTATCCTCTATCCTATCCTATCCTCTATCCTATCCTATCCTCTATCCTCAATCCTATCCTATCCTCTATCCTATCCTATCCTCTATCATATCCTATCCTCTATCCTATCCAATCCTCTATCCTATCCTATCCTCTATCCTATCCTATCGTATCCTCTATCCTATCCTATCGTATCCTCTATCCTATCCTATCCTCTATCCTATCCTATCCTCTACCCTATCCTATCCTCTATCTTATCCTATCCTCTATCCTATCCTATCATCTATCCTATCCTATCCTCTATCCTATCATATCCTCTATCATATCCTATCCTCTATCCTATCCAATCCTCTATCCTATCCTATCCTCTATCCTATTCTATCCTCTATATTATCCTATCCTCTATCCTATCGTATCCTCTAACTTATCCTATCCTCTTTCCTATCCTATCCTGGATCCTATCCTATCCTCTGTCCTATCCTATCCTCTATCATATCCTATCCTCTATCCTATCCTATCCTTTATCCTATCCTATCCTCTATCCTATCCTACCCTCTATCCTATCCATTCGTATCCTCTATCGTATCGTATCCTCTATCCTATCCTATCCTCTATCCTATCCTATCCTCTATCTTATCCTATCCTCTATCCTATCCTATCCTCTATCCTATCCTATCCTCTATCCTATCCTATCCTCTATCCTATCCTATCCTCTATCCTATCCTATCCTCTATCCTATCCTACCCTCTATCCTATCCTTTCGTATCCTCTATCGTATCCTATCCTCTATCCTATCCTATCCTCTATCCTATCCCATCCTCTATCTTATCCTATCCTCTATCCTATCCTATCATCTATCCTGACGTATCCTCTATCCTCTCCTATCCTCTATCATATCCTATCCTCTATCCTATCCTATCCTCTATCCTATCGAATCCCCTATCCTATCCTCTATCGTATCCTATGCTCTATCCTATCCATTCGTATCCTCTATCGTATCCTATCCTCTATCCTATCCTATCCTCTATCTTATCCTATCCTTTATCCTATCCTATCCTCTATCATATCCTATCCTCTATCCTATCCTATCCTCTATCCTATCCTATCCTCTATCCTATCCTATCCTCTATCCTATCCTATCCTATCCTCTATCCTATCATATCCTCTAACTTATCCTATCCTCTTTCCTATCCTATCCTCTATCCTATCCTATCCTCTATCCTATCCTATCCTCTATCATATCCTATCCTCTATCCTATCCTATCCTCTATCCTATCCTATCCTCTATCCTATCCTATCCTCTATCATATCCTATCCTCTATCCTATCCTATCCTCTATCCTATCCTATCCTCTATCCTATCCTATCCGCTATCCTATCCTATCCTCTATCCTATCCTATCCTCTATCCTATCATATCCTCTAACTTATCCTATCCTCTTTCCTATCCTATCCTCTATCCTATCCTATCCTCTATCCTATCCTATCCTCTATCATATCCTATCCTCTATCCTATCCAATCCTCTATCCTATCATATCCTCTAACTTATCCTATCCTCTTTCCTATCCTATCCTCTATCCTATCCTATCCTCTATCCTATCCTATCCTCTATCATATCCTATCCTCTATCCTATCCTATCCTCTATCCTATCCTATCCTCTATCCTATCCTACCCTCTATCCTATCCATTCGTAACCTCTATCGTATCCTATCCTCTATCCTATCCTATCCTCTATCCTATCCTATCCTCTATCTTATTCTATCCTCTATCCTATCCTATCCTCTATCCTATCCTATCCTCTATCCTATACTCTATCCTATCCTATCCTCTATCCTATCCTCTATCCTATCCTATCCTCTATCCTATCCTATCCTCTATCCTATCCTATCCTCTATCCTATCCTATCCTCTATCTTATCCTATCCTCTATCCTATCCTATCCTCTATCTTATCCTATCCTCTATCCTATCCTATCCTCTATCATATCCTATCCTCTATCCTATCCTATCCTCTATCCTATCCTATCCTCTATCCTATCCTACCCTCTATCCTATCCATTCGTATCCTCTATCGTATCCTATCCTCTATCCTGTCCTATCCTCTATCCTATCCTATCCTCTATCTTATCCTGTCCTCTATCCTATCCTATCCTCTATCCTATCCTACCCACTATCCTATCCTATCCTATCCTCTATCGTATCCTATCCTCTATCCTATCCCATCCTCTATCCTATCCTATCCTCTATCCTATCCTATCCTCTATCCTATCATATCCTCTATCTTATCCTATCGTCTATCCTACCCTATCCTCTATCCTATCCTATCCTCTATCCTATCCTATCCTCTATCGTATCCTATCCTCTATCCTATCCCATCCTCTATCCTATCCTATCCTCTATCCTATCCTATCCTCTATCCTATCCTATCTTCTATCCTATCCTCTATCCTATCCTATCCTCTATCCTATCCTATCCTCTATCCTATCCTATCCTCTATCCTATCCTATCCTCTATCCTATCCTATCCTCTATCCTATCCTATCCTCTATCCTATCCTATCCTCTATCCTATCCTATCCTCTATCCTATCCTATCCTCTATCCTATCATATCCTCTAACTTATCCTATCCTCTTTTCTATCCTATCCTCTATCCTATCCTATCCTCTATCCTATCCTATCCTCTATCATATCCTATCCTCTATCCTATCCAATCCTCTATCCTATCATATCCTCTAACTTATCCTATCCTCTTTCCTATCCTATCCTCTATCCTATCCTATCCTCTATCCTATCCTATCCTCTATCCTATCCAATCCTCTATCCTATCCTATCCTCTATCCTATTCTATCCTCTATATTATCCTATCCTCTATCCTATCGTATCCTCTAACTTATCCTATCCTCTTTCCTATCCTATCCTCTATCCTATCCTATCCTCTATCCTATCCTATCCTCTATCATATCCTATCCTCTATCCTATCCTATCCTCTATCCTATCCTATCCTCTATCCTATCCTACCATCTATCCTATCCATTCGTAACCTCTATCGTATCCTATCCTCTATCCTATCCTATCCTCTATCCTATCCTATCCTCTATCTTATCCTATCCTCTATCCTATCCTATCCTCTATCCTATCCTATCCTCTATCCTATCCTATCCTCTATCCTATCCTATCCTCTATCCTCAATCCTATCCTATCCTCTATCCTATCCTATCCTCTATCATATCCTATCCTCTATCCTATCCAATCCTCTATCCTATCCTATCCTCTATCCTATAATATCGTATCCTCTATCCTATCCTATCGTATCCTCTATCCTATACTATCCTCTATCCTATCCTATCCTCTACCCTATCCTATCCTCTATCTTATCCTATCCTCTATCCTATCCTATCATCTATCCTATCCTATCCTCTATCCTATCATATCCTCTATCATATCCTATCCTCTATCCTATCCAATCCTCTATCCTATCCTATCCTCTATCCTATTCTATCCTCTATATTATCCTATCCTCTATCCTATCGTATCCTCTAACTTATCCTATCCTCTTTCCTATCCTATCCTGGATCCTATCCTATCCTCTGTCCTATCCTATCCTCTATCACATCCTATCCTCTATCCTATCCTATCCTTTATCCTATCCTATCCTCTATCCTATCCTACCCTCTATCCTATCCATTCGTATCCTCTATCGTATCGTATCCTCTATCCTATCCTATCCTCTATCCTATCCTATCCTCTATCTTATCCTATCCTCTATCCTATCCTATCCTCTATCCTATCCTATCCTCTATCCTATCCTATCCTCTATCCTATCCTATCATCTATCCTATCCTATCCTCTATCCTATCCTACCCTCTATCCTATCCTTTCGTATCCTCTATCGTATCCTATCCTCTATCCTCTCCTATCCTCTATCATATCCTATCCTCTATCCTATCCTATCCTCTATCCTATCGAATCCCCTATCCTATCCTCTATCGTATCCTATGCTCTATCCTATCCATTCGTATCCTCTATCGTATCCTATCCTCTATCCTATCCTATCCTCTATCTTATCCTATCCTTTATCCTATCCTATCCTCTATCATATCCTATCCTCTATCCTATCCTATCCTCTATCCTATCCTATCCTCTATCCTATCCTATCCTCTATCCTATCCTATCCTATCCTCTATCCTATCATATCCTCTAACTTATCCTATCCTCTTTCCTATCCTATCCTCTATCCTATCCTATCCTCTATCCTATCCTATCCTCTATCATATCCTATCCTCTATCCTATCCTATCCTCTATCCTATCCTATCCTCTATCCTATCCTATCCTCTATCATATCCTATCCTCTATCCTATCCTATCCTCTATCCTATCCTATCCTCTATCCTATCCTATCCGCTATCCTATCCTATCCTCTATCCTATCCTATCCTCTATCCTATCATATCCTCTAACTTATCCTATCCTCTTTCCTATCCTATCCTCTATCCTATCCTATCCTCTATCCTATCCTATCCTCTATCATATCCTATCCTCTATCCTATCCAATCCTCTATCCTATCATATCCTCTAACTTATCCTATCCTCTTTCCTATCCTATCCTCTATCCTATCCTATCCTCTATCCTATCCTATCCTCTATCATATCCTATCCTCTATCCTATCCTATCCTCTATCCTATCCTATCCTCTATCCTATCCTACCCTCTATCCTATCCATTCGTAACCTCTATCGTATCCTATCCTCTATCCTATCCTATCCTCTATCCTATCCTATCCTCTATCTTATTCTATCCTCTATCCTATCCTATCCTCTATCCTATCCTCTATCCTATCCTATCCTCTATCCTATACTCTATCCTATCCTATCCTCTATCCTATCCTCTATCCTATCCTATCCTCTATCCTATCCTATCCTCTATCCTATCCTATCCTCAATCCTATCCTATCCTCTATCCTATCCTATCCTCTATCCTATCCTATCCTCTATCCTATCCTATCCTCTATCCTATCCTATCCTCTATCCTATCATATCCTCTATCTTATCCTATCCTCTTTCCTATCCTATCCTCTATCCTATCCTATCCTCTATCCTATCCTATCCTCTATCATATCCTATCCTCTATCCTATCCAATCCTCTATCCTATCATATCCTCTAACTTATCCTATCCTCTTTCCTATCCTATCCTCTATCCTATCCTATCCTCTATCCTATCCTATCCTCTATCCTATCCAATCCTCTATCCTATCCTATCCTCTATCCTATTCTATCCTCTATATTATCCTATCCTCTATCCTATCGTATCCTCTAACTTATCCTATCCTCTTTCCTATCGTATCCTCTATCCTATCCTATCCTCTGTCCTATCCTATCCTCTATCATATCCTATCCTCTATCCTATCCTATCCTCTATCCTATCCTATCCTCTATCCTATCCTACCCTCTATCCTATCCATTCGTATCCTCTTTCCTATCCTATCCTCTATCCTATCCTATCCTCTATCCTATCCTATCCTCTATCATATCCTATCCTCTATCCTATCCTATCCTCTATCCTATCCTATCCTCTATCCTATCCTACCCTCTATCCTATCCATTCGTAACCTCTATCGTATCCTATCCTCTATCCTATCCTATCATCTATCCTATCCTATCCTCTATCTTATCCTATCCTCTATCCTATCCTATCCTCTATCCTATCCTATCCTCTATCCTATCCTATCCTCTATCCTATCCTATCCTCTATCCTCTATCCTATCCTATCCTCTATCCTATCCTATCCTCTATCATATCCTATCCTCTATCCTATCCAATCCTCTATCCTATCCTATCCTCTATCCTATCCTATCGTATCCTCTATCCTATCCTATCTTATCCTCTATCCTATCCTATCCTCTATCCTATCCTATCCTCTATCCTATCCTATCTTCTATCTTATCCTATCCTCTATCCTATCCTATCATCTATCCTATCCTATCCTCTATCCTATCATATCCTCTATCATATCCTATCCTCTATCCTATCCAATCCTCTATCCTATCCTATCCTCTATCCTATTCTATCCTCTATATTATCCTATCCTCTATCCTATCGTATCCTCTAACTTATCCTATCCTCTTTCCTATCCTATCCTCTATCCTATCCTATCCTCTGTCCTATCCTATCCTCTATCATATCCTATCCTCTATCCTATCCTATCCTCTATCCTTTCCTATCCTCTATCCTATCCTATCCTCTATCTTATCCTATCCTCTATCCTATCCTATCATCTATCCTGACCTATCCTCTATCCTCTCCTATCCTCTATCATATCCTATCCTCTATCCTATCCTATCCTCTATCCTATCGAATCCCCTATCCTATCCTCTATCGTATCCTATGCTCTATCCTATCCATTCGTATCCTCTATCGTATCCTATCCTCTATCCTATCCTATCCTCTATCTTATCCTATCCTTTATCCTATCCTATCCTCTATCATATCCTATCCTCAATCCTATCCTATCCTCTATCCTATCCTATCCTCTATCCTATCCTATCCTCTATCCTATCCTATCCTCTATCCTATCATATCCTCTAACTTATCCTATCCTCTTTCCTATCCTATCCTTTATCCTATCCTATCCTCTATCCTATCCTATCCTCTATCATATCCTATCCTCTATCATATCCTATCCTCTATCCTATCCTATCCTCTATCATATCCTATCCTCTATCCTATCCTATCCTCTATCATATCCTATCCTCTATCCTATCCAATCCTCTATCCTATCCTATCCTCTATCCTATCCTATCGAATCATCTATCCTATCCTATCGTATCCTCTATCCTATCCTATCCTCTATCCTATCCTATCCTCTATCCTATCATATCCTCTATCCTATCCAATCCTCTATCCCATCATATCCTCTAACTTATCCTATCCTCTTTCCTATCCTATCCTCTATCCTATCCTATCCTCTATCCTATCCTATCCTCTATCCTATCCTATCCTCTATCCTATCCTATCCTCTATCATATCCTATCCTCTATCCTATCCTATCCTCTATCCTATCCTATCCTCTATCATATCCTATCCTCTATCCTATCCTATCCTCTATCATATCCTATCCTCTATCCTATCCAATCCTCTATCCTATCCTATCCTCTATCCTATCCTATCGAATCCTCTATCCTATCCTATCGTATCCTCTATCCTATCCTATCCTCTATCCTATCCTATCCTCTATCCTATCCAATCCTCTATCCTATCCTATCCTCTATCCTATCCTATCGAATCCTCTATCCTATCCTATCGTATCCTCTATCCTATCCTATCCTCTATCCTATCCTATCCTCTATCCTATCATATCCTCTATCCTATCCAATCCTCTATCCTATCCTATCCTGTATCCTATCTTATCCTCTATCCTCTATCCTATCCTATCCTCTATCCTATCCTATCCTCTATCCTATCCTATCCTCTATCCTATCCTATCCTCTATCCTATCCTACCCTCTATCCTATCCTTTCGTATCCTCTATCGTATCCTATCCTCTATCCTATCGAATCCCCTATCCTATCCTCTATCGTATCCTATGCTCTGTCCTATCCTATCCTCTACCCTATCCTATCCTCTATCCTATCCTATCCTCTATCTTATCCTATCCTCTAACCTATCCTATCCTATCCTCTATCCTATCCTATCCTCTATCCTATCCTATCCTCTATCCTATCCTATCCTCTATCTTATCCTATACTCTATCCTATCCTATCCTCTATCATATCCTATCCTCTATCCTATCCTATCCTCTATCCTATCCTATCCTCTATCCTATCCTACCCTCTATCCTATCCATTCGTATCCTCTATCGTATCCTATCCTCTATCCTGTCCTATCCTCTATCCTATCATATCCTCTATCTTATCCTATCCTCTATCCTACCCTATCCTCTATCCTATCCTATCCTCTATCCTATCCTATCCTCTATCATATCCTATCCTCTATCCTATCCTATCCTCTATCCTATCCTATCCTCTATCCTATCCTACCCTCTATCCTATCCATTCGTAACCTCTATCGTATCCTATCCTCTATCCTATCCTATCCTCTATCCTATCCTATCCTCTATCTTATCCTATCCTCTATCCTATCCTATCCTCTATCCTATCCTATCCTCTATCCTATCCTATCCTCTATCCTATCCTATCCTCTATCCTCTATCCTATCCTATCCTCTATCCTATCCTATCCTCTATCATATCCTGTCCTCTATCCTATCCAATCCTCTATCCTATCCTATCCTCTATCCTATCCTATCGTATCCTCTATCCTATCCTATCGTATCCTCTATCCTATCCTATCCTCTATCCTATCCTATTATCTATCCTATCCTATCCTCTATCCTATCATATCCTCTATCATATCCTATCCTCTATCCTATCCTATCCTCTATCATATCCTATCCTCTATCCTATCCAATCCTCTATCCTATCATATCCTCTATCCTATCCTATCCTCTATCCTATCCTATCCTCTATCCTATCCTAACCTCTATCCTATCCATTCGTAACCTCTATCGTATCCTATCCTCTATCCTATCCTATCCTCTATCCTATCCTATCCTCTATCTTATCCTATCCTCTATCCTATCCTATCCTCTATCCTATCCTATCCTCTATCCCATCCTATCCTCTATCCTATCCTATCCTCTATCCTATCCTATCCTCTATCCTCTATCCTATCCTATCCTCTATCCTATCCTATCCTCTATCATATCCTATCCTCTATCCTATCCAATCCTCTATCCTATCCTATCCTCTATCCTATCCTATCGTATCCTCTATCCTATCCTATCGTATCCTCTATCCTATCCTATCCTCTATCCTATCCTATCCTCTATCCTATCCTATCCTCTATCTTATCCTATCCTCTATCCTATCCTATCATCTATCCTATCCTATTCTCTATCCTATCCTATCCTCTATCATATCCTATCCTCTATCCTATCCAATCCTCTATCCTATCCTATCCTCTATCCTATTCTATCCTCTATATTATCCTATCCTCTATCCTATCGTATCCTCTAACTTATCCTATCCTCTTTCCTATCCTATCCTCTATCCTATCCTATCCTCTGTCCTATCCTATCCTCTATCATATCCTATCCTCTATCCTATCCTATCCTCTATCCTATCCTATCCTCTATCCTATCCTACCCTCTATCCTATCCATTCGTATCCTCTTTCCTATCCTATCCTCTATCCTATCCTATCCTCTATCCTATCCTATCCTCTATCATATCCTATCCTCTATCCTATCCTATCCTCTATCCTATCCTATCCTCTGTCCTATCCTATCCTCTATCATATCCTTTCCTCTATCCTATCCTATCCTCTATCCTATCCTATCCTCTATCCTATCCTACCCTCTATCCTATCCATTCGTATCCTCTATCGTATCGTATCCTCTATCCTATCCTATCCTCTATCCTATCCTATCCTCTATCTTATCCTATCCTCTATCCTATCCTATCCTCTATCCTATCCTATCCTCTATCCTATCCTATCCTCTATCCTATCCTATCCTCTATCCTATCCTACCCTCTATCCTATCCTTTCGTATCCTCTATCGTATCCTATCCTCTATCCTATCCTATCCTCTATCCTATCCTATCCTCTATCTTATCCTATCCTCTATCCTATCCTATCATCTATCCTGACCTATCCTCTATCCTCTCCTATCCTCTATCATATCCTATCCTCTATCGTATCCTATGCTCTATCCTATCCATTCGTATCCTCTATCGTATCCTATCCTCTATCCTATCCTATCCTCTATCTTATCCTATCCTTTATCCTATCCTATCCTCTATCATATCCTATCCTCTATCCTATCCTATCCTCTATCCTATCCTATCCTCTATCCTATCCTATCCTCTATCCTATCCTATCCTCTATCCTATCATATCCTCTAACTTATCCTATCCTCTTTCCTATCCTATCCTCTATCCTATCCTATCCTCTATCCTATCCTATCCTCTATCATATCCTATCCTCTATCCTATCCTATCCTCTATCCTATCCTATCCTCTATCCTATCCTACCCTCTATCCTATCCATTCGTAACCTCTATCGTATCCTATCCTCTATCCTATCCTATCCTCTATCCTATCCTATCCTCTATCCTCTATCCTATCCTATCCTCTATCCTATCCTATCCTCTATCCTATCCTATCCTCTATCTTATCCTATCCTCTATCCTATCCTATCATCTATCCTATCCTATCCTCTATCCTATCCTCTATCATATCCTATCCTCTATCCTATCCAATCCTCTATCCTGTCCTATCCTCTATCCTATCCTATCCTCTATCCTCTATCCTATCCTATCCTCTATCCTATCCTATCCTCTATCATATCCTATCCTCTATCCTATCCAATCCTCTATCCTATCCTATCCTCTATCCTATCCTATCCTCTATCATATCCTATCCTCTATCCTATCCAATCCTCTATCCCATCCAATCCTCTATCCTATCCTATCCTCTATCCTATCCTATCCTATCCTCTATCATATCCTATCCTCTATCCTATCCTATCCTCTATCCTATCCTATCCTCTATCCTATTCTATCCTCTATATTATCCTATCCTCTATCCTATCGTATCCTCTAACTTATCCTATCCTCTTTCCTATCCTATCCTCTATCCTATCCTATCCTCTGTCCTATCCTATCCTCTATCATATCCTATCCTCTATCCTATCCTATCCTCTATCCTATCCTATCCTCTATCCTATCCTACCCTCTATCCTATCCATTCGTATCCTCTTTCCTATCCTATCCTCTATCCTATCCTATCCTCTATCCTATCCTATCCTCTATCATATCCTATCCTCTATCCTATCCTATCCTCTATCCTATCCTATCCTCTGTCCTATCCTATCCTCTATCATATCCTTTCCTCTATCCTATCCTATCCTCTATCCTATCCTATCCTCTATCCTATCCTACCCTCTATCCTATCCATTCGTATCCTCTATCGTATCGTATCCTCTATCCTATCCTATCCTCTATCCTATCCTATCCTCTATCTTATCCTATCCTCTATCCTATCCTATCCTCTATCCTATCCTATCCTCTATCCTATCCTATCCTCTATCCTATCCTATCCTCTATCCTATCCTACCCTCTATCCTATCCTTTCGTATCCTCTATCGTATCCTATCCTCTATCCTATCCTATCCTCTATCCTATCCTATCCTCTATCTTATCCTATCCTCTATCCTATCCTATCATCTATCCTGACCTATCCTCTATCCTCTCCTATCCTCTATCATATCCTATCCTCTATCGTATCCTATGCTCTATCCTATCCATTCGTATCCTCTATCGTATCCTATCCTCTATCCTATCCTATCCTCTATCTTATCCTATCCTTTATCCTATCCTATCCTCTATCATATCCTATCCTCTATCCTATCCTATCCTCTATCCTATCCTATCCTCTATCCTATCCTATCCTCTATCCTATCCTATCCTCTATCCTATCATATCCTCTAACTTATCCTATCCTCTTTCCTATCCTATCCTCTATCCTATCCTATCCTCTATCCTATCCTATCCTCTATCATATCCTATCCTCTATCCTATCCTATCCTCTATCCTATCCTATCCTCTATCCTATCCTACCCTCTATCCTATCCATTCGTAACCTCTATCGTATCCTATCCTCTATCCTATCCTATCCTCTATCCTATCCTATCCTCTATCCTCTATCCTATCCTATCCTCTATCCTATCCTATCCTCTATCCTATCCTATCCTCTATCTTATCCTATCCTCTATCCTATCCTATCATCTATCCTATCCTATCCTCTATCCTATCCTCTATCATATCCTATCCTCTATCCTATCCAATCCTCTATCCTGTCCTATCCTCTATCCTATCCTATCCTCTATCCTCTATCCTATCCTATCCTCTATCCTATCCTATCCTCTATCATATCCTATCCTCTATCCTATCCAATCCTCTATCCTATCCTATCCTCTATCCTATCCTATCCTCTATCATATCCTATCCTCTATCCTATCCAATCCTCTATCCCATCCAATCCTCTATCCTATCCTATCCTCTATCCTATCCTATCCTATCCTCTATCATATCCTATCCTCTATCCTATCCTATCCTCTATCCTATCCTATCCTCTATCCTATCCTATCCTCTATCCTATCCTATCCTCTATCCTATCCTATCCTCTATCCTCTATCCTATCCTATCCTCTATCCTATCCTATCCTCTATCATATCCTATCCTCTATCCTATCCAATCCTCTATCCTATCCTATCCTCTATCCTATCCTATCCTGTCCTCTATCCTATCCTATCCTCTAGCATATCCTATCCTCTATCCTATCCTATCCTGTCCTCTATCCTATCCTATCCTCTAGCATATCCTATCCTCTATCCTATCCAATCCTCTATCCTATCCTCTATCCTATCCTATCCTCTATCCTCTATCCTATCCTATCCTCTATCCTATCCTACCCTCTATCCTATCCTTTCGTATCCTCTATCGTATCCTATCCTCTATCCTATCGAATCCCCTATCCTATCCTCTATCGTATCCTATGCTCTGTCCTATCCATTCGTATCCTCTATCGTATCCTATCCTCTATCCTATCCTATCCTCTATCTTATCCTATCCTTTATCCTATCCTATCCTCTATCATATCCTATCCTCTATCCTATCCTATCCTCTATCCTATCCTATCCTCTATCCTATCCTATCCTCTATCCTATCCTATCCTCTATCCTATCCTATCCTATCCTCTATCCTATCCTATCCTCTAGCATATCCTATCCTCTATCCTATCCAATCCTCTATCCTATCCTATCCTCTATCCTATCCTATCCTCTATCCTCTATCCTATCCTATCCTCTATCCTATCCTCTATCCTATCCTATCCTCTATCCTATCCTATCCTCTATCCTATCCTATCCTCTATCCTCTATCCTATCCTATCCTCTATCCTATCCTATCCTCTATCCTATCCTATCCTCTATCCTATCCTATCCTCTATCCTATCCTATCCTCTATCCTATCCTACCCTCGATCCTATCCTTTCGTATCCTCTATCGTATCCTATCCTCTATCCTATCGAATCCCCTATCCTATCCTCTATCGTATCCTATGCTCTGTCCTATCCATTCGTATCCTCTATCCTATCCTATCCTCTATCCTATCCTATCCTATCCTCTATCATATCCTATCCTCTATCCTATCCTATCCTCTATCCTATCCTATCCTCTATCCTATCCTATCCTCTATCCTATCCTATCCTCTATCCTATCCTATCCTCTATCCTCTATCCTATCCTATCCTCTATCCTATCCTATCCTCTATCATATCCTATCCTCTATCCTATCCAATCCTCTATCCTATCCTATCCTCTATCCTATCCTATCCTGTCCTCTATCCTATCCTATCCTCTAGCATATCCTATCCTCTATCCTATCCTATCCTGTCCTCTATCCTATCCTATCCTCTAGCATATCCTATCCTCTATCCTATCCAATCCTCTATCCTATCCTCTATCCTATCCTATCCTCTATCCTCTATCCTATCCTATCCTCTATCCTATCCTACCCTCTATCCTATCCTTTCGTATCCTCTATCGTATCCTATCCTCTATCCTATCGAATCCCCTATCCTATCCTCTATCGTATCCTATGCTCTGTCCTATCCATTCGTATCCTCTATCGTATCCTATCCTCTATCCTATCCTATCCTCTATCTTATCCTATCCTTTATCCTATCCTATCCTCTATCATATCCTATCCTCTATCCTATCCTATCCTCTATCCTATCCTATCCTCTATCCTATCCTATCCTCTATCCTATCCTATCCTCTATCCTATCCTATCCTATCCTCTATCCTATCCTATCCTCTAGCATATCCTATCCTCTATCCTATCCAATCCTCTATCCTATCCTATCCTCTATCCTATCCTATCCTCTATCCTCTATCCTATCCTATCCTCTATCCTATCCTCTATCCTATCCTATCCTCTATCCTATCCTATCCTCTATCCTATCCTATCCTCTATCCTCTATCCTATCCTATCCTCTATCCTATCCTATCCTCTATCCTATCCTATCCTCTATCCTATCCTATCCTCTATCCTATCCTATCCTCTATCCTATCCTACCCTCGATCCTATCCTTTCGTATCCTCTATCGTATCCTATCCTCTATCCTATCGAATCCCCTATCCTATCCTCTATCGTATCCTATGCTCTGTCCTATCCATTCGTATCCTCTATCGTATCCTATCCTCTATCCTATCCTATCCTCTATCTTATCCTATCCTTTATCCTATCCTATCCTCTATCATATCCTATCCTCTATCCTATCCTATCCTCTATCCTATCCTATCCTCTATCCTATCCTACCCTCTATCCTATCCATTCGTATCCTCTATCGTATCCTATCCTCTATCCTGTCCTATCCTCTTTCCTATCCTATCCTCTATCTTATCCTATCCTCTATCCTATCCTATATACTATCCTAACCTCTATCCTATCCTATCCTCTGTCCTATCCTATCCTCGATCCTATCCTATCCTCTATCCTATGCTACCCACTATCCTATCCTATCCTATCCTCTATCGTATCCTATCCTCTATCCTATCCTATCCTCTATCCTATCCTATCCTCTATCCTATCCTATCCTCTATCCTATCCTATCCTCTATCCTATCCTATCCTCTATCCTATCCTATCCTCTATCCTATCCTATCCTCTATCCTATCCTATCCTTTATCCTATCCTATCCTCTATCCTGTCATATCCTCTAACTTATCCTACCCTCTTTCCTATCCTATCCTCTATCCTATCCTATCCTCTATCCTATCCTATCCTCTATCATATCCTATCCTCTATCCTATCCAATCCTCTATCCTATCATATCCTCTAACTTATCCTATCCTCTTTCCTATCCTATCCTCTATCCTATCCTATCCTCTATCCTATCCTATCCTCTATCCTATCCTATCCTCTATCCTCTATCCTATCCTATCCTCTATCCTATCCTATCCTCTATCATATCCTATCCTCTATCCTATCCAATCCTCTATCCTATCCTATCCTCTATCCTCTATCCTATCCTATCCTCTATCCTATCCTATCCTCTATCATATCCTATCCTCTATCCTATCCAATCCTCTATCCTATCCTATCCTCTATCCTATCCTATCCTGTCCTCTATCCTATCCTATCCTCTAGCATATCCTATCCTCTATCCTATCCTATCCTGTCCTCTATCCTATCCTATCCTCTAGCATATCCTATCCTCTATCCTATCCAATCCTCTATCCTATCCTCTATCCTATCCTATCCTCTATCCTCTATCCTATCCTATCCTCTATCCTATCCTACCCTCTATCCTATCCTTTCGTATCCTCTATCGTATCCTATCCTCTATCCTATCGAATCCCCTATCCTATCCTCTATCGTATCCTATGCTCTGTCCTATCCATTCGTATCCTCTATCGTATCCTATCCTCTATCCTATCCTATCCTCTATCTTATCCTATCCTTTATCCTATCCTATCCTCTATCATATCCTATCCTCTATCCTATCCTATCCTCTATCCTATCCTATCCTCTATCCTATCCTATCCTCTATCCTATCCTATCCTCTATCCTATCCTATCCTATCCTCTATCCTATCCTATCCTCTAGCATATCCTATCCTCTATCCTATCCAATCCTCTATCCTATCCTATCCTCTATCCTATCCTATCCTCTATCCTCTATCCTATCCTATCCTCTATCCTATCCTCTATCCTATCCTATCCTCTATCCTATCCTATCCTCTATCCTATCCTATCCTCTATCCTCTATCCTATCCTATCCTCTATCCTATCCTATCCTCTATCCTATCCTATCCTCTATCCTATCCTATCCTCTATCCTATCCTATCCTCTATCCTATCCTATCCTCTATCCTATCCTATCCTCTATCCTATCCTACCCTCGATCCTATCCTTTCGTATCCTCTATCGTATCCTATCCTCTATCCTATCGAATCCCCTATCCTATCCTCTATCGTATCCTATGCTCTGTCCTATCCATTCGTATCCTCTATCGTATCCTATCCTCTATCCTATCCTATCCTCTATCTTATCCTATCCTTTATCCTATCCTATCCTCTATCATATCCTATCCTCTATCCTATCCTATCCTCTATCCTATCCTATCCTCTATCCTATCCTACCCTCTATCCTATCCATTCGTATCCTCTATCGTATCCTATCCTCTATCCTGTCCTATCCTCTTTCCTATCCTATCCTCTATCTTATCCTATCCTCTATCCTATCCTATATACTATCCTAACCTCTATCCTATCCTATCCTCTGTCCTATCCTATCCTCGATCCTATCCTATCCTCTATCCTATGCTACCCACTATCCTATCCTATCCTATCCTCTATCGTATCCTATCCTCTATCCTATCCTATCCTCTATCCTATCCTATCCTCTATCCTATCCTATCCTCTATCCTATCCTATCCTCTATCCTATCCTATCCTCTATCCTATCCTATCCTCTATCCTATCCTATCCTCTATCCTATCCTATCCTTTATCCTATCCTATCCTCTATCCTGTCATATCCTCTAACTTATCCTACCCTCTTTCCTATCCTATCCTCTATCCTATCCTATCCTCTATCCTATCCTATCCTCTATCATATCCTATCCTCTATCCTATCCAATCCTCTATCCTATCATATCCTCTAACTTATCCTATCCTCTTTCCTATCCTATCCTCTATCCTATCCTATCCTCTATCCTATCCTATCCTCTATCCTATCCTATCCTCTATCCTCTATCCTATCCTATCCTCTATCCTATCCTATCCTCTATCATATCCTATCCTCTATCCTATCCAATCCTCTATCCTATCCTATCCTCTATCCTATCCTACCGTATCCTCTATCCTATCCTATCGTATCCTCTATCCTATCCTATCCTCTATCCTATCCTATCCTCTATCCTATCCTATCCTCTATCTTATCCTATCCTCTATCCTATCCTATCATCTATCCTATCCTATCCTCTATCCTATCCTATCCTCTATCCTCTCCTATCCTCTATCTTATCCTATCCTCTATCCTATCCTATCCTCTATCCTATCCTATCCTCTATCCTATCCTATCCTCTATCCTATCCTATCCTCTATCCTCTATCCTATCCTATCCTCTATCCTATCCTATCCTCTATCATATCCTATCCTCTATCCTATCCAATCCTCTATCCTATCCTATCCTCTATCCTATCCTATCGTATCCTCTATCCTATCCTATCGTATCCTCTATCCTATCCTATCCTCTATCCTATCCTATCCTCTATCCTATCCTATCCTCTATCTTATCCTATCCTCTATCCTATCCTATCATCTATCCTATCCTATCCTCTATCCTATCTTATCCTCTAACTTATCCTATCCTCTTTCCTATCCTATCCTCTATCCTATCCTATCCTCTGTCCTATCCTATCCTCTATCATATCCTATCCTCTATCCTATCCTAACCTCTATCCTATCCTATTCTCTATCCTATCCTACCCTCTATCCTATCCATTCGTATCCTCTATCGTATCGTATCCTCTATCCTATCCTATCCTCTATCCTATCCTATCCTCTATCTTATCCTATCCTCTATCCTATCCTATCCTCTATCCTATCCTATCCTCTATCCTATCCTATCCTCTATCCTATCCTACCCTCTATCCTATCCTTTCGTATCCTCTATCGTATCCTATCCTCTATCCTATCCTATCCTCTATCCTATCCTATCCTCTATCTTATCCTATCCTCTATCCTATCCTATCATCTATCCTGTCCTATCCTCTATCCTCTCCTATCCTCTATCATATCCTATCCTCTATCCTATCCTATCCTCTATCCTATCGAATCCCCTATCCTATCCTCTATCGTATCCTATGCTCTATCCTATCCATTCGTATCCTCTATCGTATCCTATCCTCTATCCTATCCTATCCTCTATCTTATCCTATCCTTTATCCTATCCTATCCTCTATCATATCCTATCCTCTATCCTATCCTATCCTCTATCCTATCCTATCCTCTATCCTATCCTACCCTCTATCCTATCCATTCGTATCCTCTATCGTATCCTATCCTCTATCCTGTCCTATCCTCTATCCTATCCTATCCTCTATCTTATCCTATCCTCTATCCTATCCTATCCTCTATCCTATCCTATCCTCTATCTTATCCTATCCTCTATCCTATCCTATCATCTATCCTGTCCTATCCTCTATCCTCTCCTATCCTCTATCATATCCTATCCTCTATCCTATCCTATCCTCTATCCTATCGAATCCCCTATCCTATCCTCTATCGTATCCTATGCTCTATCCTATCCATTCGTATCCTCTATCGTATCCTATCCTCTATCCTATCCTATCCTCTATCTTATCCTATCCTTTATCCTATCCTATCCTCTATCATATCCTATCCTCTATCCTATCCTATCCTCTATCCTATCCTATCCTCTATCCTATCCTACCCTCTATCCTATCCATTCGTATCCTCTATCGTATCCTATCCTCTATCCTGTCCTATCCTCTATCCTATCCTATCCTCTATCTTATCCAATCCTCTATCCTATCCTATATACTATCCTATCCTCTATCCTATCCTATCCTCTGTCCTATCCTATCCTCGATCCTATCCTATCTTCTATCATATCCTATCGTCTATCCTATCATATCCTCTATCTTATAATATCCTCTATCCTATCCTATCCTCTATCCTATCCTATCCACTATCCTATCCTATCCTCTGTCATATCCTGTCCTCTATCCTATCCTATCCTCTATCCTATCCTATCCTCTATCTTATCCTATCCTCTATCCTATCCTATCCTCTATCCTATCCTATCCTCTATCCTATCATATCCTCTATCTTATTCTATCCTCTATCCTATCCTATCCTCTATCCTATCCTATCCTCTATCCTATCCTATCCTCTATCATATCCTATCCTCTATCCTATCCTATCCTCTATCCTATCCTATCCTCTATCCTATCCTATCCTCTATCCTATCATATCCTCTAACTTATCCTATCCTCTTTCCTATCCTATCCTCTATCCTATCCTATCCTCTATCCTATCCTATCCTCTATCATATCCTATCCTCTATCCTATCCAATCCTCTATCCTATCATATCCTCTAACTTATCCTATCCTCTTTCCTATCATATCCTCTAACTTATCCTATCCTCTTTCCTATCCTATCCTCTATCCTATCCTATCCTCTATCCTATCCTATCCTCTATCCTATCCTATCCTCTATCCTATCCTATCCTCTATCTTATCCTATCCTCTATCCTATCCTATCGTATCCTCTATCATATCTTATCGTATCCTCTATCCTATCCTATCGTATCCTCTATCATATCTTATCGTATCCTCTATCCTATCCTATCCTCTATCCTATCCTATCCTCTATCCTATCCTATCCTCTATCTTATCCTATCCTCTATCCTATCCTATCATCTATCCTATCCTATCCTCTATCCTATCCTATCCTCTATCATATCCTATCCTCTATCCTATCCAATCCTCTATCCTATCCTATCCTCTATCTTATCCTATCCTCTATCCTATCCTATCCTCTATCTTATCCTATCCTCTATCCTATCCTATATACTATCCTATCCTCTATCCTATCCTATCCTCTGTCCTATCCTATCCTCGATCCTATCCTATCTTCTATCATATCCTATCGTCTATCCTATCATATCCTCTATCTTATAATATCCTCTATCCTATCCTATCCTCTATCCTATCCTATCCTCTATCCTATCCTATCGTATCCTCTATCATATCTTATCGTATCCTCTATCCTATCCTATCCTCTATCCTATCCTATCCTCTATCCTATCCTATCCTCTATCTTATCCTATCCTCTATCCTATCCTATCATCTATCCTATCCTATCCTCTATCCTATCCTATCCTCTATCATATCCTATCCTCTATCCTATCCAATCCTCTATCCTATCCTATCCTCTATCCTATCCTATCCTCTATCATATCCTATCCTCTATCCTATCCAATCCTCTATCCTATCCTATCCTCTATCTTATCCTATCCTCTATCCTATCCTATCCTCTATCTTATCCTATCCTCTATCCTATCCTATCATCTATCCTATCCTATCCTCTATCCTATCCTATTATCTATCCTGTCCTATCCTCTATCCTCTCCTATCCTCTATCATAGCCTATCCTCTATCCTATCCTATCCACTATCCTATCCTATTCTCTGTCATATCCTGTCCTCTATAATATCCTATCCTCTATCCTATCCTATCCTCTATCTTATCCTATCCTCTATCCTATCCTATCCTCTATCCTATCCTATCCTCTATCCTATCATATCCTCTATCTTATCCTATCCTCTATCCTATCCTATCCTCTATCCTATCCTATCCTCTATCCTATCCTATCCTCTATCATATCCTATCCTCTATCCTATCCTATCCTCTATCCTATCCTATCCTCTATCCTATCCTATCCTCTATCCTATCATATCCTCTAACTTATCCTATCCTCTTTCCTATCCTATCCTCTATCCTATCCTATACTCTATCCTATCCTATCCTCTATCATATCCTATCCTCTATCCTATCCTATCCTCTATCCTATCATATCCTCTAACTTATCCTATCCTCTTTCCTATCCTATCCTCTATCCTATCCTATCCTCTATCCTATCCTATCCTCTATCATATCCTATCCTCTATCCTATCCAATCCTCTATCCTATCATATCCTCTAACTTATCCTATCCTCTTTCCTATCCTATCCTCTATCCTATCCTATCCTCAATCCTATCCTATCCTCTATCTTATCCTATCCTCTATCCTATCCTATCATCTATCCTGTCCTATCCTCTATCCTCTCCTATCCTCTATCATATCCTATCCTCTATCCTATCCTATCCTCTATCCTATCGAATCCCCTATCCTATCCTCTATCGTATCCTATGCTCTATCCTATCCATTCGTATCCTCTATCGTATCCTATCCTCTATCCTATCCTATCCTCTATCTTATCCTATCCTTTATGCTATCCTATCCTCTATCATATCCTATCCTCTATCCTATCCTATCCTCTATCCTATCCTATCCTCTATCCTATCCTACCCTCTATCCTATCCATTCGTATCCTCTATCGTATCCTATCCTCTATCCTGTCCTATCCTCTATCATATCCTATCCTCTATCCTATCCTATATACTATCCTATCCTCTATCCTATCCTATCCTCTGTCCTATCCTATCCTCGATCCTATCCTATCTTCTATCATATCCTATCGTCTATCCTATCATATCCTCTATCTTATAATATCCTCTATCCTATCCTATCCTCTATCCTATCCTATCCACTATCCTATCCTATCCTCTGTCATATCCTGTCCTCTATAATATCCTATCCTCTATCCTATCCTATCCTCTATCTTATCCTATCCTCTATCCTATCCTATCCTCTATCCTATCCTATCCTCTATCCTATCATATCCTCTATCTTATCCTATCCTCTATCCTATCCTATCCTCTATCCTATCCTATCCTCTATCCTATCCTATCCTCTATCATATCCTATCCTCTATCCTATCCTATCCTCTATCCTATCCTATCCTCTATCCTATCCTATCCTCTATCCTATCATATCCTCTAACTTATCCTATCCTCTTCCCTATCCTATCCTCTATCCTATCCTATCCTCTATCCTATCCTATCCTCTATCATATCCTATCCTCTATCCTATCCTATCCTCTATCCTATCATATCCTCTAACTTATCCTATCCTCTTTCCTATCCTATCCTCTATCCTATCCTATCCTCTATCCTATCCTATCCTCTATCATATCCTATCCTCTATCCTATCCAATCCTCTATCCTATCATATCCTCTAACTTATCCTATCCTCTTTCCTAACCTATCCTCTATCCTATCCTATCCTCAATCCTATCCTATCCTCTATCATATCCTATCCTCTATCCTATCCTATCCTCTATCCTATCCTATCCTCTATCCTATCCTATCCTCTATCCTATCCTATCCTCTATCCTATCATATCCTCTAACTTATCCTATCCTCTTTCCTATCCTATCCTCTATCCTATCCTATCCTCTATCCTATCCTATCCCCTATCATATCCTATCCTCTATCCTATCCAATCCTCTATCCTATCATATCATCTAACTTATCCTATCCTCTTTCCTATCCTATCCTCTATCCTATCCTATCCTCTATCCTATCCTACCCGCTATCATATCCTATCCTCTATCCTATCCTATCCTCTATCCTATCCTATCCTCTATCTTATCCTATCCTCTATCCTATCCTATCCTCTATCCTATCCTATCCTCTATCCTATCCTATCCTCTATCCTATCCAATCCTCTATCCTATCCTCTATCCTATCCTATCCTCTATCTTATCCTATCCTCTATCCTATCCTATCCTCTATCCTATCATATCCTCTAACTTATCCTATCCTCTTTCCTATCCTATCCTCTATCCTATCCTATCCTCTATCCTATCCTATCCTCTATCATATCCTATCCTCTATCCTATCCTATCCTCTATCCTATCATATCCTCTAACTTATCCTATCCTCTTTCCTATCCTATCCTCTATCCTATCCTATCCTCTATCCTATCCTATCCTCTGTCATATCCTGTCCTCTATCCTATCCTATCCTCTATCTTATCCTATCCTCTATCCTATCCTATTATCTATCCTGTCCTATCCTCTATCCTCTCCTATCCTCTATCATAGCCTATCCTCTATCCTATCCTATCCTCTATCCTATCGAATCCCCTATCCTATCCTCTATCGTATCCTATGCTCTATCCTATCCATTCGTATCCTCTATCGTATCCTATCCTCTATCCTATCCTATCCTCTATCTTATCCTATCCTTTATGCTATCCTATCCTCTACCATATCCTATCCTCTATCCTATCCTATCCTCTATCCTATCCTATCCTCTATCCTATCCTACCCTCTATCCTATCCATTCGTATCCTCTATCGTATCCTATCCTCTATCCTGTCCTATCCTCTATCATATCCTATCCTCTATCCTATCCTATATACTATCCTATCCTCTATCCTATCCTATCCTCTGTCCTATCCTATCCTCGATCCTATCCTATCTTCTATCATATCCTATCGTCTATCCTATCATATCCTCTATCTTATAATATCCTCTATCCTATCCTATCCTCTATCCTATCCTATCCACTATCCTATCCTATCCTCTGTCATATCCTGTCCTCTATAATATCCTATCCTCTATCCTATCCTATCCTCTATCTTATCCTATCCTCTATCCTATCCTATCCTCTATCCTATCCTATCCTCTATCCTATCATATCCTCTATCTTATCCTATCCTATCCTCTATCCTATCCTATCCTCTATCCTATCCTATCCTCTATCCTATCCTATCCTCTATCATATCCTATCCTCTATCCTATCCTATCCTCTATCCTATCCTATCCTCTATCCTATCCTATCCTCTATCCTATCATATCCTCTAACTTATCCTATCCTCTTTCCTATCCTATCCTCTATCCTATCCTATCCTCTATCCTATCCTATCCTCTATCATATCCTATCCTCTATCCTATCCTATCCTCTATCCTATCCTATCCTCTATCCTATCCTATCCTCTATCCTATCCTATCCTCTATCCTATCCTATCCTCTATCCTATCCTATCCTCTATCCTATCCTATCCTCTATCCTATCCTACCCTCTATCCTATCCTTTCGTATCCTCTATCGTATCCTATCCTCTATCCTACCCTATCCTCTATCCTATCCTATCCTCTATCTTATCCTATCCTCTATCCTATCCTATCATCTATCCTGTCCTATCCTCTATCCTCTCCTATCCTCTATCATATCCTATCCTCTATCCTATCCTATCCTCTATCCTATCGAATCCCCTATCCTATCCTCTATCGTATCCTATGCTCTATCCTATCCATTCGTATCCTCTATCGTATCCTATCCTCTATCCTATCCTATCCTCTATCTTATCCTATCCTTTATCCTATCCTATCCTCTATCATATCCTATCCTCTATCCTATCCTATCCTCTATCCTATCCTATCCTCTATCCTATCCTACCCTCTATCCTATCCATTCGTATCCTCTATCGTATCCTATCCTCTATCCTGTCCTATCCTCTATCCTATCCTATCCTCTATCTTATCCTATCCTCTATCCTATCCTATATACTATCCTATCCTCTATCCTATCCTATCCTCTGTCCTATCCTATCCTCTATCCTATCCTATCCTCTATCCTATCCTATCCTCTATTATATCCTATCCTCTATCCTATCCTATCCTCTATCCTATCCTATCCTCTATCCTATCCTATCCTCTATCCTATCATATCCTCTAACTTATCCTATCCTCTTTCCTATCCTATCCTCTATCCTATCCTATCCTCTATCCTATCCTATCCCCTATCATATCCTATCCTCTATCCTATCCAATCCTCTATCCTATCATATCATCTAACTTATCCTATCCTCTTTCCTATCCTATCCTCTATCCTATCCTATCCTCTATCCTATCCTACCCCCTATCATATCCTATCCTCTATCCTATCCTATCCTCTATCCTATCCTATCCTCTATCTTATCCTATCCTCTATCCTATCCTATCCTCTATCCTATCCTATCCTCTATCCTATCCTATCCTCTATCCTATCCAATCCTCTATCCTATCCTCTATCCTATCCTATCCTCTATCTTATCCTATCCTCTATCCTATCCTATCCTCTATCCTATCCTATCCTCTATCCTATCCTATCCTCTATCCTATCCAATCCTCTATCCTATCCTATCCTCTATCCTATCCTATCGTATCCTCTATCATATCTTATCGTATCCTCTATCCTATCCTATCCTCTATCCTATCCTATCCTCTATCCTATCCTATCCTCTATCTTATCCTATCCTCTATCCTATCCTATCATCTATCCTATCCTATCCTCTATCCTATCCTATCCTCTATCATATCCTATCCTCTATCCTATCCAATCCTCTATCCTATCCTATCCTCTATCTTATCCTATCCTATCCTCTATCTTATCCTATCCTCTATCCTATCCTATATACTATCCTATCCTCTATCCTATCCTATATACTATCCTATCCTCTATCCTATCCTATCCTCTGTCCTATCCTATCCTCGATCCTATCCAATCTTCTATCATATCCTATCGTCTATCCTATCATATCCTCTATCTTATAATATCCTCTATCCTATCCTATCCTCTATCCTATCCTATCCACTATCCTATCCTATCCTCTGTCATATCCTGTCCTCTATCCTATCCTATCCTCTATCTTATCCTATCCTCTATCCTATCCTATTATCTATCCTGTCCTATCCTCTATCCTCTCCTATCCTCTATCATAGCCTATCCTCTATCCTATCCTATCCTCTATCCTATCGAATCCCCTATCCTATCCTCTATCGTATCCTATGCTCTATCCTATCCATTCGTATCCTCTATCGTATCCTATCCTCTATCCTATCCTATCCTCTATCTTATCCTATCCTTTATGCTATCCTATCCTCTATCATATCCTATCCTCTATCCTATCCTATCCTCTATCCTATCCTACCCTCTATCCTATCCATTCGTATCCTCTATCGTATCCTATCCTCTATCCTGTCCTATCCTCTATCATATCCTATCCTCTATCCTATCCTATATACTATCCTATCCTCTATCCTATCCTATCCTCTGTCCTATCCTATCCTCGATCCTATCCTATCTTCTATCATATCCTATCGTCTATCCTATCATATCCTCTATCTTATAATATCCTCTATCCTATCCTATCCTCTATCCTATCCTATCCTCTATCCTATCATATCCTCTAACTTATCCTATCCTCTTTCCTATCCTATCCTCTATCCTATCCTATCCTCTATCCTATCCTATCCTCTATCCTATCCTATCCTCTATCCTATCCTATCCTCTATCATATCCTATCCTCTATCCTATCCTATCCTCTATCCTATCATATCCTCTAACTTATCCTATCCTCTTTCCTATCCTATCCTCTATCCTATCCTATCCTCTATCCTATCCTATCCTCTGTCATATCCTGTCCTCTATCCTATCCTATCCTCTATCTTATCCTATCCTCTATCCTATCCTATTATCTATCCTGTCCTATCCTCTATCCTCTCCTATCCTCTATCATAGCCTATCCTCTATCCTATCCTATCCTCTATCCTATCGAATCCCCTATCCTATCCTCTATCGTATCCTATGCTCTATCCTATCCATTCGTATCCTCTATCGTATCCTATCCTCTATCCTATCCTATCCTCTATCTTATCCTATCCTTTATGCTATCCTATCCTCTATCATATCCTATCCTCTATCCTATCCTATCCTCTATCCTATCCTATCCTCTATCCTATCCTACCCTCTATCCTATCCATTCGTATCCTCTATCGTATCCTATCCTCTATCCTGTCCTATCCTCTATCATATCCTATCCTCTATCCTATCCTATATACTATCCTATCCTCTATCCTATCCTATCCTCTGTCCTATCCTATCCTCGATCCTATCCTATCTTCTATCATATCCTATCGTCTATCCTATCATATCCTCTATCTTATAATATCCTCTATCCTATCCTATCCTCTATCCTATCCTATCCACTATCCTATCCTATCCTCTGTCATATCCTGTCCTCTATAATATCCTATCCTCTATCCTATCCTATCCTCTATCTTATCCTATCCTCTATCCTATCCTATCCTCTATCCTATCCTATCCTCTATCCTATCATATCCTCTATCTTATCCTATCCTCTATCCTATCCTATCCTCTATCCTATCCTATCCTCTATCCTATCCTATCCTCTATCCTATCCTATCCTCTATCATATCCTATCCTCTATCCTATCCTATCCTCTATCCTATCCTATCCTCTATCCTATCCTATCCTCTATCCTATCATATCCTCTAACTTATCCTATCCTCTTTCCTATCCTATCCTCTATCCTATCCTATCCTCTATCCTATCCTATCCTCTATCATATCCTATCCTCTATCCTATCCTATCCTCTATCCTATCCTATCCTCTATCCTATCCTATCCTCTATCCTATCCTATCCTCTATCCTATCCTATCCTCTATCCTATCCTATCCTCTATCCTATCCTATCCTCTATCCTATCCTACCCTCTATCCTATCCTTTCGTATCCTCTATCGTATCCTATCCTCTATCCTACCCTATCCTCTATCCTATCCTATCCTCTATCTTATCCTATCCTCTATCCTATCCTATCATCTATCCTGTCCTATCCTCTATCCTCTCCTATCCTCTATCATATCCTATCCTCTATCCTATCCTATCCTCTATCCTATCGAATCCCCTATCCTATCCTCTATCGTATCCTATGCTCTATCCTATCCATTCGTATCCTCTATCGTATCCTATCCTCTATCCTATCCTATCCTCTATCTTATCCTATCCTTTATCCTATCCTATCCTCTATCATATCCTATCCTCTATCCTATCCTATCCTCTATCCTATCCTATCCTCTATCCTATCCTACCCTCTATCCTATCCATTCGTATCCTCTATCGTATCCTATCCTCTATCCTGTCCTATCCTCTATCCTATCCTATCCTCTATCTTATCCTATCCTCTATCCTATCCTATATACTATCCTATCCTCTATCCTATCCTATCCTCTGTCCTATCCTATCCTCTATCCTATCCTATCCTCTATCCTATCCTATCCTCTATTATATCCTATCCTCTATCCTATCCTATCCTCTATCCTATCCTATCCTCTATCCTATCCTATCCTCTATCCTATCATATCCTCTAACTTATCCTATCCTCTTTCCTATCCTATCCTCTATCCTATCCTATCCTCTATCCTATCCTATCCCCTATCATATCCTATCCTCTATCCTATCCAATCCTCTATCCTATCATATCATCTAACTTATCCTATCCTCTTTCCTATCCTATCCTCTATCCTATCCTATCCTCTATCCTATCCTACCCCCTATCATATCCTATCCTCTATCCTATCCTATCCTCTATCCTATCCTATCCTCTATCTTATCCTATCCTCTATCCTATCCTATCCTCTATCCTATCCTATCCTCTATCCTATCCTATCCTCTATCCTATCCAATCCTCTATCCTATCCTCTATCCTATCCTATCCTCTATCTTATCCTATCCTCTATCCTATCCTATCCTCTATCCTATCCTATCCTCTATCCTATCCTATCCTCTATCCTATCCAATCCTCTATCCTATCCTATCCTCTATCCTATCCTATCGTATCCTCTATCATATCTTATCGTATCCTCTATCCTATCCTATCCTCTATCCTATCCTATCCTCTATCCTATCCTATCCTCTATCTTATCCTATCCTCTATCCTATCCTATCATCTATCCTATCCTATCCTCTATCCTATCCTATCCTCTATCATATCCTATCCTCTATCCTATCCAATCCTCTATCCTATCCTATCCTCTATCTTATCCTATCCTATCCTCTATCTTATCCTATCCTCTATCCTATCCTATATACTATCCTATCCTCTATCCTATCCTATATACTATCCTATCCTCTATCCTATCCTATCCTCTGTCCTATCCTATCCTCGATCCTATCCAATCTTCTATCATATCCTATCGTCTATCCTATCATATCCTCTATCTTATAATATCCTCTATCCTATCCTATCCTCTATCCTATCCTATCCACTATCCTATCCTATCCTCTGTCATATCCTGTCCTCTATCCTATCCTATCCTCTATCTTATCCTATCCTCTATCCTATCCTATTATCTATCCTGTCCTATCCTCTATCCTCTCCTATCCTCTATCATAGCCTATCCTCTATCCTATCCTATCCTCTATCCTATCGAATCCCCTATCCTATCCTCTATCGTATCCTATGCTCTATCCTATCCATTCGTATCCTCTATCGTATCCTATCCTCTATCCTATCCTATCCTCTATCTTATCCTATCCTTTATGCTATCCTATCCTCTATCATATCCTATCCTCTATCCTATCCTATCCTCTATCCTATCCTATCCTCTATCCTATCCTACCCTCTATCCTATCCATTCGTATCCTCTATCGTATCCTATCCTCTATCCTGTCCTATCCTCTATCATATCCTATCCTCTATCCTATCCTATATACTATCCTATCCTCTATCCTATCCTATCCTCTGTCCTATCCTATCCTCGATCCTATCCTATCTTCTATCATATCCTATCGTCTATCCTATCATATCCTCTATCTTATAATATCCTCTATCCTATCCTATCCTCTATCCTATCCTATCCTCTATCCTATCATATCCTCTAACTTATCCTATCCTCTTTCCTATCCTATCCTCTATCCTATCCTATCCTCTATCCTATCCTATCCTCTATCATATCCTATCCTCTATCCTATCCTATCCTCTATCCTATCATATCCTCTAACTTATCCTATCCTCTTTCCTATCCTATCCTATCCTCTATCCTATCCTATCCTCTATCATGTCCTATCCTCTATCCTATCCAATCCTCTATCCTATCATATCCTCTAACTTATCCTATCCTCTTTCCTAACCTATCCTCTATCCTATCCTATCCTCAATCCTATCCTATCCTCTATCCTATCCTATCCTCTATCCTATCATATCCTCTAACTTATCCTATCCTCTTTCCTATCCTATCCTCTATCCTATCCTATCCTCTATCCTATCCTATCCCCTATCATATCCTATTCTCTATCCTATCCAATCCTCTATCCTATCATATCATCTAACTTATCCTATCCTCTTTCCTATCCTATCCTCTATCCTATCCTATCCTCTATCCTATCCTACCCCCTATCATATCCTATCCTCTATCCTATCCTATCCTCTATCCTATCCTATCCTCTATCTTATCCTATCCTCTATCCTATCCTATCCTCTATCCTATCCTATCCTCTATCCTATCCTATCCTCTATCCTATCCAATCCTCTATCCTATCCTCTATCCTATCCTATCCTCTATCTTATCCTATCCTCTATCCTATCCTATCCTCTATCCTATCATATCCTCTAACTTATCCTATCCTCTTTCCTATCCTATCCTCTATCCTATCCTATCCTCTATCCTATCCTATCCTCTATCATATCCTATCCTCTATCCTATCCTATCCTCTATCCTATCATATCCTCTAACTTATCCTATCCTCTTTCCTATCCTATCCTCTATCCTATCCTATCCTCTATCCTATCCTATCCTCTGTCATATCCTGTCCTCTATCCTATCCTATCCTCTATCTTATCCTATCCTCTATCCTATCCTATTATCTATCCTGTCCTATCCTCTATCCTCTCCTATCCTCTATCATAGCCTATCCTCTATCCTATCCTATCCTCTATCCTATCGAATCCCCTATCCTATCCTCTATCGTATCCTATGCTCTATCCTATCCATTCGTATCCTCTATCGTATCCTATCCTCTATCCTATCCTATCCTCTATCTTATCCTATCCTTTATAATATCCTATCCTCTATCATATCCTATCCTCTATCCTATCCTATCCTCTATCCTATCCTATCCTCTATCCTATCCTACCCTCTATCCTATCCATTCGTATCCTCTATCGTATCCTATCCTCTATCCTGTCCTATCCTCTATCATATCCTATCCTCTATCCTATCCTATATACTATCCTATCCTCTATCCTATCCTATCCTCTGTCCTATCCTATCCTCGATCCTATCCTATCTTCTATCATATCCTATCGTCTATCCTATCATATCCTCTATCTTATAATATCCTCTATCCTATCCTATCCTCTATCCTATCCTATCCACTATCCTATCCTATCCTCTGTCATATCCTGTCCTCTATAATATCCTATCCTCTATCCTATCCTATCCTCTATCTTATCCTATCCTCTATCCTATCCTATCCTCTATCCTATCCTATCCTCTATCCTATCATATCCTCTATCTTATCCTATCCTCTATCCTATCCTATCCTCTATCCTATCCTATCCTCTATCCTATCCTATCCTCTATCCTATCCTATCCTCTATCATATCCTATCCTCTATCCTATCCTATCCTCTATCCTATCCTATCCTCTATCCTATCCTATCCTCTATCCTATCATATCCTCTAACTTATCCTATCCTCTTTCCTATCCTATCCTCTATCCTATCCTATCCTCTATCCTATCCTATCCTCTATCATATCCTATCCTCTATCCTATCCTATCCTCTATCCTATCCTATCCTCTATCTTATCCTATCCTCTATCCTATCCTATCCTCTATCCTATCCTATCCTCTATCCTATCCTATCCTCTATCCTATCCTATCCTCTATCCTATCCTACCCTCTATCCTATCCTTTCGTATCCTCTATCGTATCCTATCCTCTATCCTACCCTATCCTCTATCCTATCCTATCCTCTATCTTATCCTATCCTCTATCCTATCATATCCTCTAACTTATCCTATCCTCTTTCCTATCCTATCCTCTATCCTATCCTATCCTCTATCCTATCCTATCCTCTATCATATCCTATCCTCTATCCTATCCTATCCTCTATCCTATCCTATCCTCTATCTTATCCTATCCTCTATCCTATCCTATCCTCTATCCTGTCCTATCCTCTATCCTCTCCTATCCTCTATCATATCCTATCCTCTATCCTATCCTATCCTCTATCCTATCGAATCCCCTATCCTATCCTCTATCGTATCCTATGCTCTATCCTATCCATTCGTATCCTCTATCGTATCCTATCCTCTATCCTATCCTATCCTCTATCTTATCCTATCCTTTATCCTATCCTATCCTCTATCATATCCTATCCTCTATCCTATCCTATCCTCTATCCTATCCTATCCTCTATCCTATCCTACCCTCTATCCTATCCATTCGTATCCTCTATCGTATCCTATCCTCTATCCTGTCCTATCCTCTATCCTATCCTATCCTCTATCTTATCCTATCCTCTATCCTATCCTATATACTATCCTATCCTCTATCCTATCCTATCCTCTGTCCTATCCTATCCTCGATCCTATCCTATCTTCTATCATATCCTATCGTCTATCCTATCATATCCTCTATCTTATAATATCCTCTATCCTATCCTATCCTCTATCCTATCCTATCCACTATCCTATCCTATCCTCTGTCATATCCTGTCCTCTATCCTATCCTATCCTCTATCCTATCCTATCCTCTATCTTATCCTATCCTCTATCCTATCCTATCCTCTATCCTATCCTATCCTCTATCCTATCATATCCTCTATCTTATCCTATCCTCTATCCTATCCTATCCTCTATCCTATCCTATCCTCTATCCTATCCTATCCTCTATTATATCCTATCCCCTATCCTATCCTATCCTCGATCCTATCCTATCCTCTATCCTATCCTATCCTCTATCCTATCATATCCTCTAACTTATCCTATCCTCTTTCCTATCCTATCCTCTATCCTATCCTATCCTCTATCCTATCCTATCCCCTATCATATCCTATCCTCTATCCTATCCAATCCTCTATCCTATCATATCATCTAACTTATCCTATCCTCTTTCCTATCCTATCCTCTATCCTATCCTATCCTCTATCCTATCCTACCCCCTATCATATCCTATCCTCTATCCTATCCTATCCTCTATCCTATCCTATCCTCTATCTTATCCTATCCTCTATCCTATCCTATCCTCTATCCTATCCTATCCTCTATCCTATCCTATCCTCTATCCTATCCAATCCTCTATCCTATCCTCTATCCTATCCTATCCTCTATCTTATCCTATCCTCTATCCTATCCTATCCTCTATCCTATCCTATATACTATCCTATCCTCTATCCTATCCTATCCTCTGTCCTATCCTATCCTCGATCCTATCCAATCTTCTATCATATCCTATCGTCTATCCTATCATATCCTCTATCTTATAATATCCTCTATCCTATCCTATCCTCTATCCTATCCTATCCACTATCCTATCCTATCCTCTGTCATATCCTGTCCTCTATCCTATCCTAACCTCTATCTTATCCTATCCTCTATCCTATCCTATTATCTATCCTGTCCTATCCTCTATCCTCTCCTATCCTCTATCATAGCCTATCCTCTATCCTATCCTATCCTCTATCCTATCGAATCCCCTATCCTATCCTCTATCGTATCCTATGCTCTATCCTAGCCATTCGTATCCTCTATCGTATCCTATCCTCTATCCTATCCTATCCTCTATCTTATCCTATCCTTTATGCTATCCTATCCTCTATCCTATCCTATCCTCTATCCTATCCTATCCTCTATCCTATCCTATCCTCTATCCTATCCTATCCTCTATCATATCCTAGCCTCTATCCTATCCTATCCTCTATCCTATCCTATCCTCTATCCTATCCTATCCTCTATCCTATCATATCCTCTAACTTATCCTATCCTCTTTCCTATCCTATCCTCTATCCTATCCTATCCTCTATCCTATCCTATCCTCTATCATATCCTATCCTCTATCCTATCCTATCCTCTATCCTATCCTATCCTCTATCTTATCCTATCCTCTATCCTATCCTATCCTCTATCCTATCCTATCCTCTATCCTATCCTATCCTCTATCCTATCCTATCCTCTATCCTATCCTACCCTCTATCCTATCCTTTCGTATCCTCTATCGTATCCTATCCTCTATCCTACCCTATCCTCTATCCTATCCTATCCTCTATCTTATCCTATCCTCTATCCTATCCTATCATCTATCCTGTCCTATCCTCTATCCTCTCCTATCCTCTATCATATCCTATCCTCTATCCTATCCTATCCTCTATCCTATCGAATCCCCTATCCTATCCTCTATCGTATCCTATGCTCTATCCTATCCATTCGTATCCTCTATCGTATCCTATCCTCTATCCTATCCTATCCTCTATCTTATCCTATCCTTTATCCTATCCTATCCTCTATCATATCCTATCCTCTATCCTATCCTATCCTCTATCCTATCCTATCCTCTATCCTATCCTACCCTCTATCCTATCCATTCGTATCCTCTATCGTATCCTATCCTCTATCCTGTCCTATCCTCTATCCTATCCTATCCTCTATCTTATCCTATCCTCTATCCTATCCTATATACTATCCTATCCTCTATCCTATCCTATCCTCTGTCCTATCCTATCCTCGATCCTATCCTATCTTCTATCATATCCTATCGTCTATCCTATCATATCCTCTATCTTATAATATCCTCTATCCTATCCTATCCTCTATCCTATCCACTATCTTATCCTATCCTCTGTCATATCCTGTCCTCTATCCTATCCTATCCTCTATCCTATCCTATCCTCTATCTTATCCTATCCTCTATCCTATCCTATCCTCTATCCTATCCTATCCTCTATCCTATCATATCCTCTATCTTATCCTATCCTCTATCCTATCCTATAATCTATCCTATCCTATCCTCTATCCTATCCTATCCTCTATTATATCCTATCCTCTATCCTATCCTATCCTCTATCCTATCCTATCCTCTATCCTATCCTATCCTCTATCCTATCATATCCTCTAACTTATCCTATCCTCTTTCCTATCCTATCCTCTATCCTATCCTATCCTCTATCCTATCCTATCCCCTATCATATCCTATCCTCTATCCTATCCAATCCTCTATCCTATCATATCATCTAACTTATCCTATCCTCTTTCCTATCCTATCCTCTATCCTATCCTATCCTCTATCCTATCCTACCCCCTATCATATCCTATCCTCTATCCTATCCTATCCTCTATCCTATCCTATCCTCTATCTTAT
>NW_027489293.1:0-57800 GCF_050948215.1 Halictus rubicundus | reverse complement strand
GGATAGGATAGGATAGAGGATAGGATAGGATAGAGGATAGGATAGGATAGAGGATAGGATAGGATAGAGGATAGGATAGAATAGAGGATAGGATAGGATAGAGGATAGGATAGGATAGAGGGATAGGATAGGTAATTGGATAGGATAGAGGATAGGATAAGGTAGAGGATAGTATAGGATAGAGGATAGGATAGGATACAGGATAGGATAGGATAAAGAAGAGGATAGGATAGAGGATAGGATAGGATAGAGGATAGGATAGGATAGAGGATAGGATAGGATAGAGGATAGGATAGGATAGAGGATAGGATAGGATAGAGGATAGGATAGGATAGAGGATAGGATAGGATAGAGGTGAGGATAGGATAGAGGATAGGATAGGAATAGAGGATAGGATAGGATAGAGGATAGGATAGGATAGAGGATAGGATAGGTAATTGGATAGGATAGGTAATTGGATAGGATAGAGGATAGGATAAGGTAGAGGATAGTATAGGATAGAGGATAGGATAGGATACAGGATAGAGGATAGGATGTTACAGAGGATAGGATAGGATAGAGGAGAGGATTGAGGATAGGATAGGATAGAGGATAGGATAGGATAGAGGATAGGATAGGATAGAGGATAGGATAGGATAGAGGATAGGATGGGATAGAGGATAGGATAGAGGATAGGATAGAGGATAGGATAGGATAGAGGATAGGATAGGATAAAGGATAGGATAGGATAGAGGATAGGATAGGATAGGATAGAGGATAGGATAGAGGATAGGATAGAGGATAGGATACGATAGAGGATCGGATAGAGGATAGGATAGGATAGAGGATAGGATAGGATAGAGGATAGGATGTTACAGAGGATAGGATAGGATAGAGGAGAGGATTGAGGATAGGATAGGATAGAGGATAGGATAGGATAGAGGATAGGATAGGATAGAGGATAGGATAGGATAGAGGATAGGATAGGATAGAGGATAGGATAGGATAGAGGATAGGATAGGATAGAGAATAGGATAGGATAGAGGATAGGATAGGATAGAGGATAGGATAGGATAGAGGATAGGATAGGATAGAGGATAGGATAGGATAGAGGATAGGATAGGATAGAGGATAGGATAGGATAGAGGATAGGATGGGATAGAGGATAGGATAGAGGATAGGATAGAGGATGGGATAGGATAGAGGATAGGATAGGATAGAGGATAGGATAGGATAGAGTATAGGATAAGGTAGAGGATAGGATAGGATAGACGATATAATAGGATAGGGGATAGTATAGGATAGAGGATAGGATAGAATAGAGGATAGGATAGGATAAAGGATAGGATAGGATATAGGATAGGATAGGATAGGATAGAGGATAGGATAGGATAGGATAGAGGATAGGGATAGGATAGAGGATAGGATAGGATAGAGGATAGGATAGGATAGAGGATAGGATAGGATAGAGGATAGGATAGGATAGAGGATAGGATAGGATAGAGGATAGGATAGGATAGAGGATAGGATAGGATAGAGGATAGGATAGGTAATTGGATAGGATAGGATAAAGGATAGGATTGGATAGAGGATAGGATAGGATAGAGGATAGGATAGGATAGAGGATAGGATAGGATAGGATAGAGGATAGGATAGGATAGAGGATAGGATAGGATTGAGGAAAGGATAGGATAGAGGATAGGATAGGATAGGATAGATGATAGGATAGGAAAGAGGATAGGATAGGATAGATGATAGGATAGGATAGAGGATAGGATAGGACAGAGGATAGTATAGGATAGAGGATAGGATGGGATAGATGATAGGATAGGGGATAGAATAGGATAGAGGATAGGATAGGATAGATAATAGGATAGGATAGAGGATAGTATAGGATAGAGGATAGGATAGGATAGAGGATAGGATAGGATAGAGGATAGGATAGGATAGAGGATAGGATAGGATAGAGGATAGGATAGGATAGAGGATAGGATAGGATAGAGGATAGGATAGGATAGAGGATAGGATAGGATAGAGGATAGGATAGAATAGAGGATAGGATAGGATAGAGGATAGGATAGGATAGAGGATAGGATAGGTATTTGGATAGGATAGAGGATAGGATAAGGTAGAGGATAGTATAGGATAGAGGATAGGATAGGATACAGGATAGGATAGGATAAAGAAGAGGATAGGATAGAGGATATAATAGGATAGAGGATAGGATAGGATAGAGGATAGGATAGGATAGAGGATAGGATAGGATAGAGGATAGGATGGGATAGAGGATAGGATAGAGGATAGGATAGAGGATAGGATAGGATAGAGGATAGGATAGGATAAAGGATAGGATAGGATAGAGGATAGGATAGGATAGATAGAGGATAGGATAGAGGATAGGATAGAGGATAGGATACGATAGAGGATCGGATAGAGGATAGGATAGGATAGAGGAAAGGATAGCATAGAGGATAGGATACGTAATTGGATAGGATGAGAGGGATAGGATAAGGTAGAGGATAGTATAGGATAGAGGATAGGATAGGATAGAGGATAGGATGTTACAGAGGATAGGATAGGATAGAGGAGAGGATTGAGGATAGGATAGGATAGAGGATAGGATAGGATAGAGGATAGGATAGGATAGAGGATAGGGATAGGATAGAGGATAGGATAGGATAGAGGATAGGATAGGATAGAGGATAGGATAGGATAGAGGATAGGATAGGATAGCTTAGGATAGTTAGAGGATAGGATAGGATAGAGGATAGGATAGGATAGAGGATAGGATAGGATAGAGGATAGGATAGGATAGAGGATAGGATGGGATAGGAGGATAGGATAGAGGATAGGATAGAGGATGGGATAGGATAGAGGATAGGATAGGATAGAGGATAGGATAGGATAGAGTATAGGATAAGGTAGAGGATAGGATAGGATAGACGATATAATAGGATAGGGGGATAGTATAGGATTAGAGGATAGGATAGAATAGAGGATAGGATAGGATAAAGGATAGGATAGGATATAGGATAGATAGGATAGGATAGAGGATAGGATAGGATAGGATAGTGGATAGGATAGGATAGAGGATAGGATAGGATAAGGATAGGATAGGATAGAGGATAGGATAGGATAGAGGATAGGATAGGATAGAGGATAGGATAGGATAGAGGATAGGATGGATAGAGGATAGGATAGGATAGAGGATAGGATAGGATAGAGGATAGGATAGGATAGAGGATAGGATAGGATAGAGGATAGGATAGGTAATTGGATAGGATAGGATAAAGGATAGGATTGGATAGAGGATAGGATAGGATAGAGGATAGGATAGGATAGAGGATAGGATAGGATAGGATAGAGGATAGGGATAGGATAGAGGATAGGATAGGATTGAGGAAAGGATAGGATAGAGGATAGGATAGGATAGGATAGATGATAGGATAGGAAAGAGGATAGGATAGGATAGATGATTGGATAGGATAGAGGATAGGATAGGACAGAGGATAGTATAGGATAGAGGATAGGATGGGATAGATGATAGGATAGGGGATAGAATAGGATAGAGGATAGGATAGGATAGAGGATAGGATAGGATAGAGGATAGTATAGGATAGAGATAGGATAGGATAGAGGATAGGTATAGGATACGAGGAGAGGATAGGATACAGGATAGGATAGGATAAGGGAGAGGATAGGATAGAGGATAGGATAGGATAGAGGATAGGATAGGATAGAGGATAGGATAGGATAGAGGATAGGATATTATAGAGGATAGGATGGGTTAGAGGATACTTCACTCTTCACTTCACTTCACTCTGTCACTTCAGGCTAGCTTCAGCTAGCTTCACTTGGATCACTTCATAGAGGATCGGATAGAGGATAGATAGGATCTCTTCACTCTTCACTTCACTTGCTTCTTCACTTCACTTCAGCTACACTTCTCTCTTCACTTCACTCTTCACTTCCTCTTCACTTCACTTCTTCACTTCAGCTTTAGGATTAGGATAGAGGATAGGATAGGATTAAGGATAGGATAGGATAGGGATAGGGATTGGATAGAGGATATGGATAGGATAGAGGGATAGGATAGGATAGAGATAGGATTAGGATAGAGGATAGGGGATAGAGGATAGGTTAGGGATAGGATAGGATAGAGGATTCATAGTTAGAGATAGGATAGGATAGAGGATAGGATAGGATAGAGGATAGGATAGGATAGAGGGATAGGATAGGATAGAGGAGATAGGATAGGATAGAGGATAGGATAGGATAGAGGGATAGATAGGATAGATGATAGGTAGGATAGGGATAGGATAGAGGATAGGATTAGGATAGAGGATAGGATAGTCTTCACGTTCAGGCTATCTTCAGATTGAGAATAGGATAGTGATAGAGGATAGGATAGGATGAGGATAGATAGGTAAGGATAGGATAGGATAGAGGATAGGATAGGATAGAGTCTAGGATAGGATAGAGGATAGGATAGATAGAGGATAGGATAGGATAGAGGATAGGATAGAGATTGAGGATAGGATAGGTTAGAGATAGATAGGATAGAGGGATAGGATAGGATAGAGCGATAGGATAGGTAATTCATCTTACTCATTACGTTCACTAGAGGATAGGAAGGATAGAGGATTAGGATAGGTAACTTAGGATAGGAATTCACTTCACTCTTCACTTCACTTTACTCTTCTTCACTTCACTCTTCGATCTTCAGATTCAGGATCGACGGATAGGATATAGGATAGAGGATAGGAAGGATTCACTTCAGCTTCATCGTCACTTAGACTTCTTCACTTCACTTAGATAGGATTAAGCTTAGAGCATCTTAATAGGTCACGATAGGATAGTCACTTAGACTTAGGATAGGACTTCACTTAGCACTTCATAGCTTCTCTCTTCACTTCACTAGCACTTCACTTCACTCTTCACTTCACTTCTACTCTTCACTTTCACTTCTCTGTCACTTCACTTCACTTTCACTCTTTCACTTCACTTCATTTCACTTAGGAGATAGGATAGGAGTGAGAGGATAGGGATAGAGGATAGGATAGTGATAGAGGATAGGATAGGATAGAGGTTCACTTCACTTCACTTCTTGCATAGAGGATAGGATAGGATAGAGGATAGGATAGGATTGCGATAGGATAGGATTCAAGATAGATTACGTTAGACGACAGGTTAGGATAGGTTAGGAGTAGGATACAGCTTACGTTCAGCTTCACTTCACTCTTCACTTCACTTCACTTCACTTCAGCTTTCACCTTCACTTTCACTTCGACTCTTCAACTTGGCTAGCTTCACTTCACTTCACTTCACTTCACTTCACTTCACTTCACTTCACTTCTTCTCTTCACTTCACTTCTTTCACTTCTCTTCTTCTCTTCACTCACTTCACTTCACTCTTCACTTCACTCTTCACTTCACTTCACTCTTCACTTCACTTCACTTCTTCACTTCACTTCACTCTTCACTTCACTTCACTCCTTCACTTCACTTCACTCGTTCACTTCACTTTCACTCTTCACTTCACTTCTTCTCTTCACTCTTCTCTTCACTTCACTCTTCACTTCACTTCACTCTTCACTTCACTTCACTCTTCACTTCACTTCACTCTTCACTTCACCTTCACTCTTCACCTTCACTTCACTCTTCACTTCACTTCACTCTTCACTTCACTTCACTCTTCACTTCACTTCACTCTTCACTTCACTTCACTCTTCACTTCACTTCACTCTTCACTTCTCTTCACTCTTCACTTCACTTCACTCTTCACTTCACTCTTCACTTCACTCTTCACTTCACTTCACTCTTCACTTCACTTCACTCTTCACTTCACTTCACTCTTCACTTCACTTCGCCTTACTTCACCTTCACTTCACTCTTCACTTCACTCACTTCACTTCACTTCTTCACTTCAACTTCACTCTTCACTTCACTTCACTCTTCACTTCACTTCACTCTTCACTTCACTCTTCACTTCATTTCACTCTTCACTTCACTCTTCCTTCACTCTTCACTTCACTTCACTCTTCACTTCACTTCACTCTTCCACTTCACTCTTCACTTCACTTCTTCACTTCACTCTTCACTCTTCACTTCACTCTTCACTTCACTTCTTCACTTCACTTCACTCTTCACTTCACTTCACTCTTCACTTCACTTCACTCTTCACTTCACTTCACGTCTTCACTTCACTTCACTCTTCACTTCACTTCACTCTTCACTTCACCTTCACTCTTCACTTCACTTCACTCCTCACACTCACTTCACTCTTTCACTTCACTTCACTCTTCACTTCACTCCTTCACTTCACTTCCACTCTTCACCTTCACTTCACCTTCACTTCACTTCACTCTTCATCTTCACTTCACTTTCTTCATCTTCACTCTTCACTTCACTCTTCACTTCACTTCACTCTTCACTTCACTCTTCACTTCACTTCACTCTTCTCTTCACTTCACTCTTCCTCTTCACTTCACTCTTCACTTCACTTACTATTCACTCTTCACTTCACTCTTCACTTCACTTCACTCTTCACTTCACTTCACTCTTCACTTCACTTTCACTCTTCACTTCACTCTTCTTCACTTCACTCTTCACTGTCACTTCACTCTTCACTTCACTTCACTCTTCACTTCACTTCACTCTTCACTTCACTTCACTTCATCACTTCACTTCCTCTCTTCACTTCACTTCACTCTTCACTTCTCACTTCACTCTTCACTTCACTTCACTCTTCACTTCATTCACTCTTCACTTCACTTCACTCTTCACTTCACTTCAGCTCTTCACTTCACTTCACTTCACTCTTCACTTCCACTTCACTCTTCACTTCACTTCAATCTTCCCTTCACTTCACTCTCACTTCACTTCACTCATCCCTTCACTTCCCTCTCTTCACTTCACTCTTCACTTCACTTCACTTCACTTCACTCTTCACTTCACTTCACTCTTCACTTCACTTCACTCTTCACTTCACTTTCACTCTTCACTTTCACTCTTCACAGCACTTCACTCTTCACTTCACTTCACTCTTCACTTCACTTCACTCTTCACTTCACTTCACTCTTCACTTCACTTCACTCTTCACTTCACTTTCACTCTTCACTTCACTTCACTCTTCACTTCACTTCACTTCACTTCACTTCTTCACTTCACTTCCTTCTCTTCACTTCACTTCACTCTTCACTTCACGTTCACTCTTCACTTCACTTCAAGCCTTCACTTCACTTCACCTTCACTTCACTTCACTCTTCACTTCACTTCACTCTTCACTTCACTTCACTCTTCACTTCACTTCACTCTTCACTTCACTTCACTCTTCACTTCACTTCACTCTTCACTTTTCACTTCACTCTTCACTTCACTTCACTCTTCACTTCACTTCACTCTTCACTTCACTTCACTCTTCACTTCACTTCACTCTTCACTTCACTCACTCTTCACTTCACTTCACTCTTCACTTCACTTCACGTCTTCACTTCACTTCACTCTTCACTTCACTTCACTCTTCACTTCACTTCACTTCACTTCACTTCACTCTTCACTTCACTGTCACTCTTCACTTCACTTCACTCTTCACTTCACTTCACTCTTCACTTTCACTTCACTCTTCACTCTTTCATCTTCACTTCACTTCACTCTTCACTTCACTCTTCACTTCACTCTTCACTTCACTTCACTTCTCTTCTTCACTTCCTCTTCTTCACTTCTTCACTCTTCACTTCACTTCACTCTTCACTTCACTTCACTCTTCACTTCACTTCACTCTTCACTTCACTTCACTCTTCACTTCACTTCACTCTTCACTTCACTTCACTCTTCACTTCACTTACCTATTCACTTCACTTCACCCTTCACTTCAATTCACTCTTCACTTCACTTCACTCTTCACTTCACTTCACTCTTCACTTCACTTCACTTCACTCTTCACTTCACTTCACTCTTCACTTCACTTCAATCTTCCCTTCACTTCACTCTCTTCACTTCACTTCACTTCATCACTTCACTTCCCTCTTCACTTCACTTCACTCATCACTTCACTTCACTCTTCACTTCACTTCCCTCTTCACTTCACTTCACTCTTCACTTCATTTCACGTCATCACTTCACTTTTCACTCCATTTCACTCTTCACTTCACTTCACTCTTCACTTCACTTCACTCTTCACTACACTTCACTCTTCACTTCACTTCACTCTTCACTTCACTTCACTTCACTCTTCACTTCACTTCACTCTTCACTTCACTTCACTCTTCACTTCACTGCACTCTTCACTTCACTTCACTCTTCACTTCACTTCACGTCTTCACTTCACTTCACTCTTCACTTCACTTCACTCTTCACTTCACTTCACTCTTCACTTCACTTACCAATTCACTTCACTCTTCACTTCACCTTACTCTTCACTACACTTCACTCTTCACTTCACTTCACTCCTTCACTTCACTTCACCCTCCACTTCACTTCACTCTTCACTTCACTTCACTCTTCACTTCACTTCACTCTTCACTTCACTTCACTCTTCACTTCACTTCACTCTTCACTTCAATTTCACTCTTCACTTCACTCTTCACTTCACTCTTTCACTTTCACTTTCACTCTTCACTTCACTTCACCCTTCACTTCACTTCACTCTTCACTTCACTTCACTTCACTCTTCACTTCACTCTTCACTTCACTCTTCACTTCACCTCACTCTTCACTTCACTCTTCACTTCACTTCACTCTTCCCTTCACTTCACTCTTCACTTCACCAACCAATTCACTTCACTCTTCACTTCACCTTACTCTTCACTACACTTTCACTCTTCACTTCACTTCACTCTTCACTTCACTTCAACCTTCACTTCACTTCACTTTTCACTTCACTTCACTCTTCACTTCACTTCACTCTTCACTTCACTCTTCACTTCACTTCACTCTTCACTTCACTTCACTCTTCACTTCACTTTCACTCTTCACTTCACTTCACTCATCACTTCATTTCACTCTTCACTTCACTTCACTCTTCACTTCACTTCACTCTTCACTTCACTCTTCACTTCACTTCACTCTTCACTTCACTTCACTCTTCACTTCACTTCACTCTTCACTTCACTTCACTCTTCACTTCACTTCACTCTTCACTTCACTTCACTCTTCACTTCACTTCACTCTTCACTTCACTTCACTCTTCACTTCACTTCACTCTTCACTTCACTTCACTCTTCACTTCACTCTTCACTTCACTCTTCACTTCACTTTCACTCTTCACTTCACTTCACTCTTCACTTCACTTCACTCTTCTCTTCACTCTTCACTTCACTCTTCACTTCACATCACTCTTCACTTCACTTCACTCTTCACTTCACTTCACTCTTCACTTCACTCTTTCACTTCACTTCACTCTTCACTTCACTTCACTCTTCACTTCACTTCTCTCTTCACTTCACTCACTCTTCACTTCACTCTTCACTTCACTTCACTCTTCACTTCACTTCACTTCTTCACTTCACTTCACTCTTCACTTCACTTCACTCATCACTTCATTTCACTCTTCACTTCACTTCACTCTTCACTTCACTTCACTCTTCACTTCACTCTTCACTTCACTTCACTCTTCACTTCACTTCACTCTTCACTTCACTTCACTCTTCACTTCACTTCACTCTTCACTTCACTTCACTCTTCACTTCACTTCACTCTTCACTTCACTTCACTCTTCACTTCACTTCACTCTTCACTTCACTTCACTCTTCACTTCACTTCACTCTTCACTTCACTTCACTCTTCACTTCACTTCACTCTACACTTCACTTACTCTTCACTTCACTTCACTCCTCACTCCACTTCACTTTTCACTACACTTCACTCTTCACTTCACCCTTCCCTTCACTTCCACTCTTCACTTCACTTCACCCTTCACTTCACTTCACTCTTCACTTCACTTCACTTCACTCTTCACTTCACCCTTCACTTCACTCTTCACTTCACTCTTCACTTCACTTCACTCTTCACTTCACTTCACTCTTCACTTCACTCTTCACTTCACTCTTCACTTCACTTCACTCTTCACTTCACTTCACTCTTCTCCTCACTTCACTTCTTCACTTCACTTCACTCTTCACTTCACTTCACTCTTCACTTCACTCCTCTCTTACTTCACGTCACCCTTCACTTCACTTCACTCTTCACTTCACTTCACTTCACTCTTCACTTCACTTCACTTCACTCTTCACTTCACTTCACTCTTCACTTAACTTCACTCTTCACTTCACTTCACTCTTCACTTCACTTCACTCTTCACTTCACTTCACTCTTCACTTCACTTCACTCTTCACTTCACTTCACTCTTCACTTCACTTTACTCTTCACTTCACTTCACTCTTCACTTCACTTCACTCTTCACTTCACTTCACTCTTCACTTCACTTACCAATTCACTTCACTTCACCCTTCACTTCAATTCACTCTTCACTTCACTTCACTCTTCACTTCACTTCACTCTTCACTTCACTACACTTCACTCTTCACTTCACTTCACTCTTCACTTCACTTTCAATCTTCCCTTCACTTCACTCTTCTACTTCACTTCACTCATCACTTCACTTCCCTCATCACTTCACTTCACTCATCACTTCACTTCACTCTTCACTTCACTTCCCTCTTCACTTCACTTCACTCTTCACTTCATTTCACTCTTCACTTCACTCTTCACTTCACTTCACGTCTTCACTTCACTTCACTCCTCACTTCACTTCACTCTTCACTTCACTTCACCCTTCACTTCACTTCACTCTTCACTTCACTTCACTCTTCACTTCACTTCACTCTTCACTTCACTTCACTCTTCACTTCACTTCACTCTTCACTTCACTTCACTCTTCACTTCACTTCACTCTTCACTTTCACTTCACCCTTCACTTCACTTCACTCTTCACTTCACTTCACTCTTCACTTCACTTACCAATTCACTTCACTCTTCACTTCACCTTACTCTTCACTACACTTCACTCTTCACTTCACTTCACTCTTCACTTCACTTCAACCTTCACTTCACTTCTCTTTTCACTTCACTTCACTCTTCACTTCACTTCACTCTTCACTTCACCTCACTCTTCACTTCACTTCACTCTTCACTTCATTTCACTCTTCACTTCACTCTTCACTTCACTCTTCACTTCACTTCACTCTTCACTTCACTTCACTCTTCACTTCACTTCACTCTACACTTCACCTTTACTCTTCACTTCACTTCACTCCTCACACCACTTCACTTTTCACTACACTTCACTCTTCACTTCACCCTTCACTTCACTCCACTCTTCACTTCACTTCACCCTTCACTTCACTTCACTCTTCACTTCACTTCACTTCACTTCACTCTTCACTTCACTCTTCACTTCACTCTTCACTTCACTCTTCACTTCACTTCACTCTTCACTTCACTTCACTCTTCACTTTCACTTCACTCTTCACTTCACTTCACTCTTCACTTCACTTCACTCTTCACTTCACTTCACTCTTCACTTCACTTCACTCTTCACTTCACTTCACTCTTCACTTCACTTCACTCTTCACTTCACTTCACTCTTCACTTCACTTCACTCTTCACTTCACTTCACTCTTCACTTCACTTCACTCTTCACTTCACTTCACTCTTCACTTCACTTACCAATTCACTCCACTCTTTACTTCACCTTACTCTTCACTACACTTTCACTCTTCACTTCACTTCACTCTTCACTTCACTTCACTCTTCACTTCACTCTCACTTCACTCATCACTTCACTCTTCACTTCACTCTTCACTTCACTCCTCACTTCACTTCACTCTTCACTTCACTTCACTCTTCACTTCACTTCACTCTTCACTTCACTTCACTCTTCACTTTCACTTCACTCTTCACTTCACTTCACTCTTCACTTCACTTCACTTCTTCACTTCACTTACAATTCACTTCACTTCACCCTTCACTTCAATTCACTCTTCACTTCACTTCACTCTTCACTTCACTTCACGTCTTCACTTCACTTCACTTCACTCTTCACTTCACTTCACTCTTCACTTTCACTTCAATCTTCCCTTCACTTCACTCTTCACTTCACTTCACTTCACTCATCACTTCACTTCCCTCTTCACTTCACTTCACTCATCACTTCACTTCACGTCTTCACTTCACTTCCCTCTTCACTTCACTTCACTCTTCACTTCATTTCACTCATCACTTCACTTTTCACTCCATTTCACTCTTCACTTCACTTCACTCTTCACTTCACTTCACTCTTCACTACACTTCACTCTTCACTTCACTTCACTCTTCACTTCACTTCACTTCACTCTTCACTTCACTTCACTCTTCACTTCACTTCACTCTTCACTTCACTTCACTCTTCACTTCACTTCACTCTTCACTTCACTTTCACTCTTCACTTCACTTCACTCTTCACTTCACTTCACTCTTCACTTCACTTCACTCTTCACTTCACTTACCAATTCACTTCACTCTTCACTTCACCTGTACTCTTCACTACACTTCACTCTTCACTTCACTTCACCCTTCACTTCACTTCACCCTCCACTTCACTTCACTCTTCACTTCACTTCACTCTTCACTTCACTTCACTCTTCACTTCACTTCACTCTTCACTTCACTTCACTCTTCACTTCATTTCACTCTTCACTTCACTCTTCACTTCACTCTTCACTTCACTTCACTCTTCACTTCACTTCACCCTTCACTTCACTTCACTCTTCACTTCACTTCACTTCACTCTTCACTTCACTCTTCACTTCACTCTTCACTTCACCTCACTCTTCACTTCACTCTTCACTTCACTTCACTCTTCCCTTCACTTCACTCTTCTCTTCACCAACCAATTCACTTCACTCTTCACTTCACCTTACTCTTCACTACACTTCACTCTTCACTTCACTTCACTCTTCACTTCACTTCAACCTTCACTTCACTTCACTTTCACTTCACTTCACTCTTCACTTCACTTCACTCTTCACTTCACTTCACTCTTCACTTCATTTCACTCTTCACTTCACTCTTCACTTCACTTCACTCTTCACTTCACTTCACTCTTCACTTCACTTCACTCTTCACTTCACTTCACTCTTCACTTCACTTCACTCTTCACTTCACTTCACTCTTCACTTCACTTCACTCTTCACTTCACTTCACTCTTCACTTCACTTCACTCTTCACTTCACTTCACTCTTCACTTCACTTCACTCTTCACTTCACTTCACTCTTCACTTCACTTCACTCTTCACTTCACTTCACTCTTCACTTCACTTCACTCTTCACGTCACTTCACTCTTCACTTCACTTCACTCTTCACTTCACTTCACTCTTCACTTCACTTACCAATTCACTTCACTCTTCACTTCACCTTACTCTTCACTTCACTTCACTTCTTCACTTCACCTCACTCTTCACTTCACTTCACTCTTCACTTCACTTCACTCTTCACTTCACTTCACTTCACTCTTCACTTCACTTCACTCTTCACTTCACTTCACTCTTCACTTCACTTCACTCTTCACTTCACTTCACTCTTCACTTCATTTCACTCTTCACTTCACTCTTCACTTCACTCTTCACTTCACTTCACTCTTCACTTCACTTCACTCTTCACACCACTTCAATCTTCCCTTCACTTCACTCTTCACTTCAGCTTTCACTCTTCACTTCACTTCACCCTTCACTTCACTTCACACTTCACTTCACTTCACTTCACTCTTCACTTCACTTCACTTCACTCTCTTCACTTCACTTCACTTCACTTTCACTTCACTTCACTCTTCTCTCTTCACGTCACTTCACTCTTCACTTCACTTCACTCTTCACTTCACTTCACTCTACACTTCACCTTACTCTTCACTTCACTTACCAATTCACTTCACTTCACCCTTCACTTCAATTCACTCTTCACTTCACTTCACTCTTCACTTCACTTCACTCTTCACTTCACTTCACTTCACTCTTCACTTCACTTCACTCTTCACTTCACTTCACTCTTCACTTCACTTCAATCTTCCCTTCACTTACCAGATTCACTTCACTTCACCCTTCACTTCAATTCACTCTTCACTTCACTTCACTCTTCACTTCACTTCACTCTTCACTTCACTTCACTTCACTCTTCACTTCACTTCACTCTTCACTTCACTTCACTCATCACTTCACTTCCCTCTTCACTTCACTTCACTCATCACTTCACTTCACTCTTCACTTCACTTCCCTCTTCACTTCACTTCACTCTTCACTTCATTTCACTCTTCACTTCACTTCACTTCACTCTTCACTTCACTTCACTCTTCACTTCACTTCACTCTTCACTTCACTTCAATCTTCCCTTCACTTACCAATTCACTTCACTTCACCCTTCACTTACAATTCACTCTTCACTTCACTTCACTCTTCACTTCACTTCACTCATCACTTCACTTCCCTCTTCACTTCACTTCACTCATCACTTCACTTCACTCTTCACTTCACTTCCTCTTCACTTCACTTCACTCTTCACTTCATTTCACTCTTCACTTCACTTCTTCACTCCACTTCACCCTTCACTTCACTTCACTCTTCACTTCACTTCACTCTTCACTTCACTTCACTCTTCACTTCACTTCACCCTTCACTTCACTTCACACTTCACTTCACTTCACTTCACTCTTCACTTCGACTTCACTTCACTCTTCACTTCACTTCACTCTTCACTTCACTTCACTCTTCACTTCACTTCACTCTTCACTTCACTTCACTCTACACTTCACCTTACTCTTCACTTCACTTACCAAGTTCACTTCACTTCACCCTTCACTTCAATTCACTCTTCACTTCACTTCACTCTTCACTTCACTTCACTCTTCACTTCACTTCACTTCACTCTTCACTTCACTTCACTCTTCACTTCACTTCACTCTTCACTTCACTTCAATCTTCCCTTCACTTACCAATTCACTTCACTTCACCCTTCACTTCAATTCACTCTTCACTTCACTTCACTCTTCACTTCACTTCACTCTTCACTTCACTTCACTTCACTCTTCACTTCACTTCACTCTTCACTTCACTTCACTCATCACTTCACTTCCCTCTTCACTTCACTTCACTCATCACTTCACTTCACTCTTCACTTCACTTCCCTCTTCACTTCACTTCACTCTTCACTTCTTTCACTCTTCACTTCACTCTTCACTCCACTTCACCCTTCACTTCACTTCACTCTTCACGTCACTTCACTCTTCACTTCACTTCACTCTTCACTTCACTTCACTCTTCACTTCACTTACCAATTCACTTCACTTTCACTTCACCTTACTCTTCACTACACTTCACTCTTCACTTCACTTCACTCTTCACTTCACTTCACCCTTCACTTCACTTCACTCTTCACTTCACTTTCACTCTTCACTTCATTTCACGTCATCACTTCACTTTTCACTCCATTTCACTCTTCACTTCACTTCACTCTTCACTTCACTTCACTCTTCACTACACTTCACTCTTCACTTCACTTCACTCTTCACTTCACTTCACTTTCACTCTTCACTTCACTTCACTCTTCACTTCACTTCACTCTTCACTTCACTTCACTCTTCACTTCACTTCACTCTTCACTTCACTTCACTCTTCACTTCACTTCACTCTTCACTTCACTTACCAATTCACTTCACTCTTCACTTCACCTTACTCTTCACTACACTTCACTCTTCACTTCACTTCACCCTTCACTTCACTTCACCCTCCACTTCACTTCACTCTTCACTTCACTTCACTCTTCACTTCACTTCACTCTTCACTTCACTTCCCTCTTCACTTCACTTCACTCTTCACTTCATTTCACTCTTCACTTCACTCTTCACTTCACTCTTCACTTCACTTCACTCTTCACTTCACTTCACCCTTCACAGCACTTCACTCTTCACTGCACACACACACCCCCCCCCCCCCTTTCTTCTTCTTCCCCTCTCTCTGCACACCACTCCACACACCTCACCACACCAAACACCACTCCACACCACACACCACACCACACCACACACCACACCACACACCACACCACACTCCTCTCCACACCACACACCACACCACACCACATACCACACCACACCACACACCACACCACACCTCACACCCACCACACCACACTCCACACCACAACAAACACCTCACCACACCATGACACCACACCACACCACACACCACACCTCACCTCACCCACTCACACCTCACACCACTCCCCAACCCTCACCACACCACTCACCACTCCACTCCACACACCACTCCCACTCACACACCTCACCACTCCACTCCCACTCACCACTCCACCCACACCACTCCTCTACCACTCACAATCCTCACTCCTATCCTCATCCACACCTCATCCTACCACACCACTCACCTCTATCCTCTCCACATCCACTCCTCTCTCCACATCCACACTCTCCTAACTCCTCACTCACCTCAATCCTACCACACTATCCCACCATCCACAAACCTTCATCCTATCCACACACCTATCCTATCCTAACATCCAAACCCAACCTCTCATCCTCTCCTATCCCTCAAACTTCTCACTATCCTTATCCTAACCCTATCCTCTTCCAATCCCTATCCTATCCTCTAACCTATCCTATCCACTATCCAATCCTATCCTCTATCCTCTCCTATCCTCTATCCTAACCTATCCTGTATCCTATTCTATCCTCTATCCTATCCTCTATCCCATCCTATCCTCTATCCTATCCTATCCTCTGTCCTATCCTATCCTCTATCCTATCCTATCATCTATCCTACTCCTATCCTCTTTCCTATCCTATCATCTATCCTATCCTATCCTCTATCCTATCCTATCCTCTATCCTATCCTATCCTATCCTCTATCCTATCCTATCCTCTATCCTATCCTATCCTCTATCCAATCCTATCCTTTATCCTATCCTATCCAATTACCTATCCTTTCCTCAATCCTATCCTATCCTCTATCCTATCCTATCCTCTATCCTATCCTATCCTCTATCCTATCCTATCCTATCCTCTATCCTATCCTATCCTCTATCCTATCCTATCCTCTATCCAATCCTATCCTTTATCCTATCCTATCCAATTACCTATCCTATCCTCTACCTTATCCTATACTCTATCCTATCCTATCCTCTATCCTATCCTATCCTCTATCCTATCCTATCCTCTATCCTATCCTATCCTCTATCCTATCCTATCCTATCCTCTATCCTATCCTATCCTATCCTATATCCTATCCTATCCTTATCCTATCCTATCCTCTATCCTATCCTATCCTCTATCCTATCCTATCCTCTATCCTATCCTATCCTGTATCCTATTCTATCCTCTATCCTATCCTCTATCCCATCCTATCCTCTATCCTATCCTATCCTCTGTCCTATCCTATCCTCTATCCTATCCTATCATCTATCCTATCCTATCCTCTTTCCTATCCTATCATCTATCCTATCCTATCCTCTATCCTATCCTATCCTCTATCCAATCCTATCCTTTATCCTATCCTATCCAATTACCTATCCTTTCCTCAATCCTATCCTATCCTCTATCCTATCCTATCCTCTATCCTATCCTATCCTCTATCCTATCCTATCCTATCCTCTATCCCATCCTATCCTCTATCCTATCCTATCCTCTGTCCTATCCTATCCTCTATCCTATCCTATCATCTATCCTATCCTATCCTCTTTCCTATCCTATCATCTATCCTATCCTATCCTCTATCCTATCCTATCCTCTATCCTATCCTATCCTATCCTCTATCCTATCCTATCCTCTATTATCCTATCCTATCCTCTATCCAATCCTATCCTTTATCCTATCCTATCCAATTACCTATCCTTTCCTCAATCCTATCCTATCCTCTATCCTATCCTATCCTCTATCCTATCCTATCCTCTATCCTATCCTATCCTATCCTCTATCCTATCCTATCCTCTATCCTATCCTATCCTCTATCCAATCCTATCCTTTATCCTATCCTATCCAATTACCTATCCTATCCTCTACCTTATCCTATACTCTATCCTATCCTATCCTCTATCCTATCCTATCCTCTATCCTATCCTATCCTCTATCCTATCCTATCCTCTATCCTATCCTATCCTCTATCCTATCCTATCCTATCCTCTATCCTATCCTATCCTATCCTATATCCTATCCTATCCTTTATCCTATCCTATCCTCTATCCTATCCTATCCTCTATCCTATCCTTTCCTCAATCCTATTATATCCTCTATCCTATCCTATCCTCTATCCTATCCTATCCTCTATCCTATCCTCTATCCTATCCTCTATCCCATCCTATCCTCTATCCTATCCTATCCTCTATCCTATCCTATCCTCTATCCTATCCTATCCTCTATCCTATCCTATCCTCTATCCTATCCTATCCTATCCTCTATCCTATCCTATCCTCTATCCTATCCTATCCTCTATCGTATCCTATCCTCTATCCTATCCTATCCTCTACCTTATCCTATCCTCTATCCTATCCAATTACCTATCCTATCCTCTATCCTATCCTATCCTCTATCCTATCCTATCCTCTATCCTATCCTATCCTCTATCCTATCCTATCCTCTATCCTATCCTATCCTCTATCCTATCCTATCCTCTATCCTATCCTATCCTCTATCCTATCCTATCCTCTATCCTATCCTATCCTCTATCCGATCCTATCCTCTATCCTATCCTATCCTCTATCCTATCCTATCCTCTATCCTATCCTATCCTCTATCCTATCCTATCCTCTATCCTATCCTATCCTCTATCCTATCCTATCCTCTATCCTATCCTATCCTCTATCCTATCCTATCCTCTATCCTATCCTCTATCCCATCCTATCCTCTATCCTATCCTATCCTCTATCCTATCCTATCCTCTATCCTATCCTATCCCCTATCCTATCCTATCCTTAATCCTATCCTATCCTCTATCCTATCCTATCCTCTATCCTATACTATCCTCTACCTTATCCTATCCTCTATCCTATCCAATTAAGTATCCTATCCTCTATCCTATCCTTTCCTCTATCCTATCCTATCCTCTATCCGATCCTCTATCGTATCCTATCCTCTATCCTATCCTCTATCCTATCCTCTATCCTATCCTATCCTATCCTCTATCCTATCCTATCCTTTATCCTATCCTATCCTCTATCCTATCCTATCCTCTATCCTATCCTCTATCCTATCCTCTATCCCATCCTAGTCCTCTATCCTATCCTATCCTCTATCCTATCCTATCCTCTATCCTATCCTATCCTCTATCCTATCCTATCCTCTATCCTATCCTATTCTTTATCCTATCCTATCCTGTATCCTATCCTATCCTCTATCCTATACTATCCTCTACCTTATCCTATCCTCTATCCTATCCAATTACCTATCCTATCCTCTATCCTATCCTATCCTCTATCCTATCCTATCCTCTATCCTATCCTATCCTCTATCCTATCCTATCCTCTATCCTATCCTATCCTCTATCCTATCCTATCCTCTATCCTATCCTATCCTCTATCCTATCCTATCCTCTATCCTATCCTATCCTATCCTCTATCCTATCCTATCCTCTATCCTATACTATCCTCTATCCTATCCTATCCTCTATCCTATCCTATCCTCTATCCCATTCTATCCCCTATCCTATCATCTATCCCATCCTATCCTCTATCCTATCCTATCCTCTGTCCTATCCTATCCTCTATCCTATCCTATCATCTATCCTATCCTATCCTCTTTCCTATCCTATCATCTATCCTATCCTATCCTATCCTCTATCCTATCCTTTCCTCAATCCTATCCTATCCTCTATCCTATCCTATCCTCTATCCTATCCTATCCTATCCTCTATCCTATCCTATCCTCTATCCTATCCTATCCTCTATCCAATCCTATCCTTTATCCTATCCTATCCAATTACCTATCCTATCCTCTATCCTATCCTATCCTCTATCCTATCCTATCCTCTATCCTATCCTATCCTCTATCCTATCCTATCCTCTATCCTATCCTATCCTCTATCCTATCCTATCCTCTATCCTATCCTATCTTCTATCCTATCCTCTATCCTATCCTCTATCCTATCATCTATCCTATCCTCTATCCTATCCTCTATCCTATCCTATCCTCTATCCTATCCTATCCTCTATCCTATACTATCCTCTACCTTATCCTACCCTCTATGCTATCCAATTACCTATCCTATCCTCTATCCTATCCTATCCTCTATCCTATCCTATCCTCTATCCTATCCTATCCTCTATCCTATCCTATCCTCTATCCTATCCTATCCTCTATCCTATCCTATCCTCTATCCTATCCTATCCTCTATCCTATCCTATCCTCTATCCTATCCTATCCTCTATCCTATCCTATCCTCTATCCTATCCTATCCTCTATCCTATCCTATCCTCTATCCTATCCTATCCTCTATCCTATCCTATCCTCTATCCTATCCTCTATCCTATCCTCTATCCTATCCTCTATCCTATCCTATCCTATCCTATCCTCTATCCTATCCTATCCTTTATCCTATCCTATCCTCTATTCTATCCTATCCTTTATCCTATCCTCTATCCTATACTATCCCTATCCTATTATATCGTCTATCCTATCCTATCCTCTACCTTATCCTATACTCTATCCTATCCTATCCTCTATCCTATCCTATCCTCTATCCTATCCTATCCTCTATCCTATCCTCTATCCTATCCTCTATCCCATCCTATCCTCTATCCTATCCTATCCTCTATCGTATCCTATCCTCTATCCTATCCTATCCTCTATCCTATCCTATCCCCTATCCTATCCTATCCTTAATCCTATCCTATCCTCTATCCTATCCTATCCTCTATCCTATACTATCCTCTACCTTATCCTATCCGCTATCCTATCCAATTACCTATCCTATCCTCTATCCTATCCTATCCTCTATCCTATCCTATCCTGTATCCTATCCTATCCTCTATCCTATCCTATCCTCTATCCTATCCTATCCTCTATCCTATCCTATCCTCTATCCTATCCTATCCTCTATCCTATCCTATCCTCTATCCTATCCTATCCTCTATCCTATCCTATCCTGTATCCTATCCTATCCTCTATCCTATCCTATCGTCTATCCTATCCTATCCTCTATCCTATCCTATCCTCTATCCTATCCTCTATCCCATCCTATCCTCTATCCTATCCTATCCTCTGTCCTATCCTATCCTCTATCCTATCCTATCATCTATCCTATCCTATCATCTTTCTATCCTATCATCTATCCTATCCTATCCTCTATCCTATCCTTTCCGCAATCCTATCCTATCCTCTATCCTATCCTATCCTCTATCCTATACTATCCTATCCGCTATCCTATCCTATCCTCTATCCTATCCTATCCTCTATCCAATCCTATCCTTTATCCTATCCTATCCAATTACCTATCCTATCCTCTATCCTATCCTATCCTCTATCCTATCCTATCCTCTATCCTATCCTATCCTCTACCCTATCCTATCCCTATCCTATCCTATCCTCTATCCTATCCTATCCTCTATCCTATCCTATCCTCTATCCTATCCTATCCTCTATCCTATCCTATCCTCTATCCTAACCTATCCTCTATCCTATCCTATCCTCTATCCTATCCTATCCTATCCTCTATCCTATCCTATCCTATCCTCTATCCTATCCTATCCTTTATCCTATCCTAACCTCTATTCTATCCTATCCTCTATCCTATCCTATCCTCTATCCTATCCTATCCTCTATCCTATCGTATCCTCTATCCTATCCTATCCTCTATCCTATCCTATCCTCTATCCTATCCTCTATCCTATCCTCTATCCTATCCTATCCTCTATCCTATCCTATCCTCTATCCGATCCTCTATCCTATCCTGTATCCTATCCTCTATCCTATCCTATCCTATCCTCTATCCTATCCTATCCTTTATCCTATCCTATCCTCTATTCTAGTCCTGTCCTTTATCCTATCCTCTATCCTATACTATCCCCTATCCTATTATATCGTCTATCCTATCCTATCCTCTACCTATCCTATACTCTATCCTATCCTATCCTCTATCCTATCCTATCCTCTATCCTATCCTATCCTCTATCCTATCCTATCCTCTATCCTATCCTATCCTCTATCCTATCCTATCCTCTATCCTATCCTATCCTCTATCCTATCCTAGTCCTCTATCCTATCCTATCCTCTATCCTATCCTATCCTCTATCCTATCCTATCCTCTATCCTATCCTATCCTCTATCCTATCCTCTATCCTATCCTATCCTCTATCCTATCCTATCCTCTAGTCCCATCCTATCATCTATCCTATCCTATCCTCTATCCTATCCTATCCTCTATCCTATCCTATCCTCTATCCTATCCTATCCTCTATCCTATCCTCTATTCTATCCTATCCTCTATCCTATCCTATCCTCTATCCTATCCTATCCTCTATCCTATCCTATCCTCTATCCTATCCTCTATCCTATCCTATCCTCTATCCTATCCTATCCTCTATCATATCCTATCCTCTATCCTATCCGCTATCCTATCCTCTATCCTATCCTATCCTCTATCCTATCCTATCCTCTATCCTATCCTATCCTCTATCCTATCCTCTATCCTATCCTCTATCCTATCCTATCCTCTTATCCTATCCTATCCTCTATCCTATCCTATCCTCTATCCTATCCTATCCTCTATCCTATCCTATCCTCTATCCTATCCTATCCTCTATCCTATCCTATCCTCTATCCTATCCTATCCTCTATCCTATCCTATCCTCTATCCTATCCTATCCTCTATCCTATCCTCTATCCTATCCTATCCTCTATCCTATCCTATCCTCTATCCCATCCTATCATCTATCCTATCCTATCCTCTATCCTATCCTATCCTCTATCCTATCCTATCCTCTATCCTATCCTATCCTCTATCCTATCCTCTATCCTATCCTATCCTCTATCCTATCCTATCCCCTATCCTATCCTATCCTTAATCCTATCCTATCCTCTATCCTATCCTATCCTCTATCCTATACTATCCTCTACCTTATCCTATCCTCTATCCTATCCAATTAAGTATCCTATCCTCTATCCTATCCTTTCCTCTATCCTATCCTATCCTCTATCCGATCCTCTATCGTATCCTATCCTCTATCCTATCCTCTATCCTATCCTCTATCCTATCCTATCCTATCCTCTATCCTATCCTATCCTTTATCCTATCCTATCCTCTATCCTATCCTATCCTCTATCCTATCCTCTATCCTATCCTCTATCCCATCCTATCCTCTATCCTATCCTATCCTCTATCCTATCCTATCCTCTATCCTATCCTATCCTCTATCCTATCCTATCCTCTATCCTATCCTATTCTTTATCCTATCCTATCCTGTATCCTATCCTATCCTCTATCCTATACTATCCTCTACCTTATCCTATCCTCTATCCTATCCAATTACCTATCCTATCCTCTATCCTATCCTATCCTCTATCCTATCCTATCCTCTATCCTATCCTATCCTCTATCCTATCCTATCCTCTATCCTATCCTATCCTCTATCCTATCCTATCCTCTATCCTATCCTATCCTCTATCCTATCCTATCCTCTATTCCTATCCTATCCTATCCTCTATCCTATCCTATCCTCTATCCTATACTATCCTCTATCCTATCCTATCCTCTATCCTATCCTATCCTCTATCCCATTCTATCCCCTATCCTATCATCTATCCCATCCTATCCTCTATCCTATCCTATCCTCTGTCCTATCCTATCCTCTATCCTATCCTATCATCTATCCTATTCCTATCCTCTTTCCTATCCTATCATCTATCCTATCCTATCCTATCCTCTATCCTATCCTTTCCTCAATCCTATCCTATCCTCTATCCTATCCTATCCTCTATCCTATCCTATCCTATCCTCTATCCTATCCTATCCTCTATCCTATCCTATCCTCTATCCAATCCTATCCTTTATCCTATCCTATCCAATTACCTATCCTATCCTCTATCCTATCCTATCCTCTATCCTATCCTATCCTCTATCCTATCCTATCCTCTATCCTATCCTATCCTCTATCCTATCCTATCCTCTATCCTATCCTATCCTCTATCCTATCCTATCTTCTATCCTATCCTCTATCCTATCCTCTATCCTATCATCTATCCTATCCTCTATCCTATCCTCTATCCTATCCTATCCTCTATCCTATCCTATCCTCTATCCTATACTATCCTCTACCTTATCCTACCCTCTATGCTATCCAATTACCTATCCTATCCTCTATCCTATCCTATCCTCTATCCTATCCTATCCTCTATCCTATCCTATCCTCTATCCTATCCTATCCTCTATCCTATCCTATCCTCTATCCTATCCTATCCTCTATCCTATCCTATCCTCTATCCTATCCTATCCTCTATCCTATCCTATCCTCTATCCTATCCTATCCTCTATCCTATCCTATCCTCTATCCTATCCTATCCTCTATCCTATCCTATCCTCTATCCTATCCTATCCTCTATCCTATCCTATCCTCTATCCTATCCTATCCCTATCCTATCCTATCATTAATCCTATCCTATCCTCTATCCTATCCTATCCTCTATCCTATACTATCCTCTACCTTATCCTATCCTCTATCCTATCCAATTACCTATCCTATCCTCTATCCTATCCTATCCTCTATCCTATCCTATCCTGTATCCTATCCTATCCTCTATCCTATCCTATCGTCTATCCTATCCTATCCTCTATCCTATCCTATCCTCTATCCTATAATATCCTCTATCCTATCCTCTATCCCATCCTATCCTCTATCCTATCCTATCCTCTGTCCTATCCTATCCTCTATCCTAGTCCTATCATCTATCCTATCCTATCCTCTTTCCTATCCTGTCATCTATCCTATCCTATCTTCTATCCTATCCTTTCCGCAATCCTATCCTATCCTCTATCCTATCCTATCCTCTATCCTATCCTATCCTATCCTCTATCCTATCCTATCCTCTATCCTATCCTATCCTCTATCCAATCCTATCCTTTATCCTATCCTATCCTCTATCCTATCCTATCATCTATCCTATCCTATCCTCTTTCCTATCCTGTCATCTATCCTATCCTATCCTCTATCCTATCCTTTCCGCAATCCTATCCTATCCTCTATCCTATCCTATCCTCTATCCTATCCTATCCTATCCTCTATCCTATCCTATCCTCTATCCTATCCTATCCTCTATCCAATCCTATCCTTTATCCTATCCTATCCAATTACCTATTCCTATCCTCTATCCTATCCTGTCCTCTATCCTATCCTATCCTCTATCCTATCCTATCCTCTATCCGATCCTCTATCCTATCCTATCCTCTATCCTATCCTCTATCCTATCCTCTATCCTATCCTATCCTATCCTCTATCCTATCCTATCCTTTATCCTATCCTATCCTCTATTCTATCCTATCCTTTATCCTATCCTCTATCCTATATCTATCCCCTATCCTATTATATCGTCTATCCTATCCTATCCTCTACCTTATCCTATCCTCTATCCTATCCTATCCTCTATCCTATCCTATCCTCTATCCTATCCTATCCTCTATCCTATCCTATCCTCTATCCTATCCTATCCTCTATCCTATCCTATCCTCTATCCTATCCTATCCTATCCTCTATCGTATCCTATCCTCTATCCTGTCCTCTATCCTATTCTCTATCCTATCCTATCCTCTATCGTATCCTATCCTCTATCCTGTCCTCTATCCTAGCCTCTATCCTATCCTATCCTCTATCCTATCCTCTATCCTATCCTATCCTCTATCCTATCCTATCCTCTATCCTATCCTATCCTCTATCCTATCCTCTATCCTATCCTCTATCCTATCCTCTATCCTAACCTTCTGTCCTATCCTATCCTCTATCCTATCCTATCCTCTATCCTATCCTATCCTCTATCCTATCCTATCCTCTATCCTATACTCTATCCTATCCTCTATCCTATCCTATCCTCTGTCCCTTCCTATCCTCTATCCTAGTCCTATCCTCTATCCTATCCTATCCTCTATCGTATCCTATCCTCTATCCTATCCTATCCTCTATCCTATCCTATCCTCTATCCTATATTATCCTCTACCTTATCCTATCCTCTATCCTATCCAATTACCTATCCTATCCTCTATCCTATCCTATCCTCTATCCTATCCTCTATCCTATCCTCTATCCTATCCTCTATCCTATCCTATCCTCTATCCTATCCTATCCTGTATCCTATCCTATCCTCTATCCTATCCTATCCTCTATCCTATCCTATCCTCTATCCTATCCTATCCTCTATCCTATCCTCTATCCATCCTATCCTCTATCCTATCCTATCATCTGTCCTATCCTATCCTCTATCCTATACTATCCTCTATCCTATCCTATCGTCTTTCCTATCCTATCATCTATCCTATACTATCCTCTATCCTATCCTTTCCTCAATCCTATCCTATCCTCTATCCTATCCTATCCTCTATCCTATCCTATCCTATCCTCTATCCTATCCTCTATCCTATCCTATCCTCTATCCAATCCTATCCTTTATCCTATCCTATCCAATTACCTATCCTATCCTCTATCCTATCCTATCCTCTATCCTATCCTATCCTCTATCCTATCCTATCCTCTATCCTATCCTATCCTCTATCCTATCCTATCCTCTATCCTATCCTATCCTCTATCCTATCCTATCCTCTATCCTATGCTATCCTCTATCCTATCCAATTACGTATCCTATCCTCTATCCTATCCTTTCCTCTATCCTATCCTATCCTCTATCCGATCCTCTATCCTATCCTATCCTCTATCCTATCCTATCCTCTATCCTATCCTATCCTGTATCCTATCCTATCCTCTATCCTATCCTATCCTCTACCTATACTATCCTCTACCTTATCCTATCCTCTATCCTATCCAATTACCTATCCTATCGTCTATCCTATCCTATCCTCTATCCTATCCTATCCTCTATCCTATCCTATCCTCTATCCTATCCTATCCTCTATCCTATCCTATCCTCTATCCTATCCTATCCTCTATCCTATCCTATCCTCTATCCTATCCTATCCTCTATCCTATCCTATTCCTCTTATCCTATCCTATCCTCTACCTTATCCTATCCTCTATCCTATCCAATTACCTATCCTATCGTCTATCCTATCCTATCCTCTATCCTATCCTATCCTCTATCCTATCCTATCCTCTATCCTATCCTATCCTCTATCCTATCCTATCCTCTATCCTATCCTATCCTCTATCCTATCCTATCCTCTATCCTATCCTATCCTCTATCCTATCCTATCCTCTATCCTATCCTATCCTCTATCCTATCCTATCCTCTATCCTATCCTATTCTCTATCCTATCCTATCCTCTATCCTATCCTATCCTCTATCCTATCCTATCCTCTATCCTATCCTATCCTCTATCCTATCCTATCCTCTATCCTATCCTATCCTCTATCCTATCCTATCCTCTATCCTATTCCTATCCTCTATCCTATTCCTATCCTCTATCCTATCCTATCCTCTATCCTATCCTATCCTCTATCCTATCCTATCCTCTATCCTATCCTATCCTCTATCCTATCCTATCCCCTATCCTATCCTCTATCCCATCCTATCCTCTATCCTATCCTATCCTCTATCCTATCCTATCCTCTATCCTATCCTATCCTCTATCCTATCCTATCCCCTATCCTATCCTATCCTTAATCCTATCCTATCCTCTATCCTATCCTATCCTCTATCCTATACTATCCTCTACCTTATCGTATCCTCTATCCTATCCAATTACGTATCCTATCCTCTATGCTATCCTTTCCTCTATCCTATCCTATCCTCTATCCGATCCTCTATCGTATCCTATCCTCTATCCTATCCTATCCTTTATCCTATCCTATCCTCTATCCTATCCTATCCTCTATCCTATCCCTCTATCCTATCCTCTATCCCATCCTATCCTCTATAATATCCTATCCTCTATCCTATCCTATCCTCTATCCTATCCTATCCTCTATCCTATCCTATCCTCTATCCTATCCTCTTCTTTATCCTATCCTATCCTGTATCCTATCCTATCCTCTATCCTATACTATCCTCTATCCTATCCTATCCTCTATCCTATACTATCCTCTATCCTAGTCCTATCCTCTATCCTATCCTATCCTCTATCCTATTCTATCCCCTATCCTATCATCTATCCCATCCTATCCTCTATCCTATACTATCCTCTGTCCTATCCTATCCTCTATCCTATCCTATCATCTATCCTATCCTATCCTCTTTCCTATCCTATCATCTATCCTATCCTATCCTATCCTCTATCCTATCCTTTCCTCAATCCTATCCTATCCTCTATCCTATCCTATCCTCTATCCTATCCTATCCTATCCTCTATCCTATCCTATCCTCTATCCTATCCTATCCTCTATCCAATCCTATCCTTTATCCTATCCTATCCAATTACCTATCCTATCCTCTATCCTATCCTATCCTCTATCCTATCCTATCCTCTATCCTATCCTATCCTCTATCCTATCCTATCCTCTATCCTATCCTATCCTCTATCCTATCCTATCCTCTATCCTATCCTATCCTCTATCCTATCCTATCCTCTATCCTATCCTATCCTCTATCCTATCCTATCCTCTATCCTATCCTATCCTCTATCCTATCCTATCCTATCCTCTATCCTATCCTATCCTATCCTATATCCTATCCTATCCTTTATCCTATCCTATCCTCTATTCTATCCTATCCTCTATCCTATACTATCCCCTATCCTATTATATCGTCTATCCTATCCTATCCTCTACCTTATCCTATACTCTATCCTATCCTATCCTCTATCCTATCCTATCCTCTATCCTATCCCATCCTCTATCCTATCCTCTATCCTATCCTCTATCCCATCCTATCCTCTATCCTATCCTATCCTCTATCCTATCCTATCCTCTATCCTATCCTATCCTCTATCCTATCCTATCCTCTATCCTATCCTATCCTCTATCCTATCCTATCCTCTATCCTATCCTATCCTCTATCCTATCCTATCCTCTATCCTATCCTATCCTCTATCCTATCCTATCCTCTATCCTATCCTATCCTCTATCCTATCCTATCCTCTATCCTATCCTATCCTCAATCCTCTCCTCTATCCTATCCTATCCTCTGTAACATCCTATCCTCTATCCTATCCTATCCTCTATCCTATACTATCCTCTACCTTATCCTATCCTCTATCCTATCCAATTACGTATCCTATCCTCTATGCTATCCTTTCCTCTATCCTATCCTATCCTCTATCCGATCCTCTATCGTATCCTATCCTCTATCCTATCCTCTATCCTATCCTCTATCCTATCCTATCCTATCCTCTATCCTATCCTATCCTTTATCCTATCCTATCCTCTATCCTATCCTATCCTCTATCCTATCCTCTATCCTATCCTCTATCCCATCCTATCCTCTATCCTATCCTATCCTCTATCCTATCCTATCCTCTATCCTATCCTATCCTCTATCCTATTATATCCTCTATCCTATCCTCTTCTTGATCCTATCCTATCCTGTATCCTATCCTATCCTCTATCCTATACTATCCTCTACCTTATCCTATCCTCTATCCTATCCAATTACCTATCCTATCCTCTATCCTATCCTATCCTCTATCCTATCCTATCCTCTATTCTATCCTATCCTCTATCCTATCCTATCCTCTATCCTATCCTATCCTCTATCCTATCCTATCCTCTATCCTATCCTATCCTCTATCCTATCCTATCCTCTATCCTATCCTATCCTCTATCCTATCCTATCCTCTATCCTATCCTATCCTCTATCCTATACTATCCTCTATCCTATCCTATTATCTATCCTATCCTATCCTCTATCCTATTCTATCCCCTATCCTATCATCTATCCCATCCTATCCTCTATCCTATACTATCCTCTGTCCTATCCTATCCTCTATCCTATCCTATCATCTATCCTATCCTATCCTCTTTCCTATCCTATCATCTATCCTATCCTATCCTATCCTCTATCCTATCCTTTCCTCAATCCTATCCTATCCTCTATCCTATCCTATCCTCTATCCTATCCTATCCTATCCTCTATCCTATCCTATCCTCTATCCTATCCTATCCTCTATCCAATCCTATCCTTTATCCTATCCTATCCAATTACCTATCCTATCCTCTATCCTATCCTATCCTCTATCCTATCCTATCCTCTATCCTATCCTATCCTCTATCCTATCCTATCCTCTATCCTATCCTATCCTCTATCCTATCCTATCCTCTATCCTATCCTATCCTCTATCCTATCCTATCCTCTATCCTATCCTATCCTATCCTCTATCCTATCCTATCCTATCCTATATCCTATCCTATCCTTTATCCTATCCTATCCTCTATTCTATCCTATCCTCTATCCTATACTATCCCCTATCCTATTATATCGTCTATCCTATCCTATCCTCTACCTTATCCTATACTCTATCCTATCCTATCCTCTATCCTATCCTATCCTCTATCCTATCCCATCCTCTATCCTATCCTCTATCCTATCCTCTATCCCATCCTATCCTCTATCCTATCCTATCCTCTATCCTATCCTATCCTCTATCCTATCCTATCCTCTATCCTATCCTATCCTCTATCCTATCCTATCCTCTATCCTATCCTATCCTCTATCCTATCCTATTCTCTATCCTATCCTATCCTCTATCCTATCCTATCCTCTATCCTATCCTATCCTCTATCCTATCCTATCCTCTATCCTATCCTATCCTCTATCCTATCCTATCCTCTATCCTATCCTATCCTCAATCCTCTCCTCTATCCTATCCTATCCTCTGTAACATCCTATCCTCTATCCTATCCTATCCTCTATCCTATCCTATCCTCTATCCGATCCTCTATCGTATCCTATCCTCTATCCTATCCTCTATCCTATCCTCTATCCTATCCTATCCTATCCTCTATCCTATCCTATCCTTTATCCTATCCTATCCTCTATCCTATCCTATCCTCTATCCTATCCTCTCTATCCTATCCTCTATCCCATCCTATCCTCTATCCTATCCTATCCTCTATCCTATCCTATCCTCTATCCTATCCTATCCTCTATCCTATCCTATCCTCAATCCTCTCCTCTATCCTATCCTATCCTCTGTAACATCCTATCCTCTATCCTGTATCCTATCCTATCCTCTATCCTATACTATCCTCTACCTTATCCTATCCTCTATCCTATCCAATTACCTATCCTATCCAATTACCTATCCTATCCTCTATCCTATCCTATCCTCTATCCTATCCTATCCTCTATTCTATCCTATCCTCTATCCTATCCTATCCTCTATCCTATCCTATCCTCTATCCTATCCTATCCTCTATCCTATCCTATCCTCTATCCTATCCTATCCTCTATCCTATCCTATCCTCTATCCTATCCTATCCTCTATCCTATCCTATCCTCTATCCTATCCTCTTCTTTATCCTATCCTATCCTGTATCCTATCCTATCCTCTATCCTATACTATCCTCTACCTTATCCTATCCTCTATCCTATCCAATTACCTATCCTATCCTCTATCCTATCCTATCCTCTATCCTATCCTATCCTCTATTCTATCCTATCCTCTATCCTATCCTAGTCCTCTATCCTATCCTATCCTCTATCCTATCCTATCCTCTATCCTATCCTATCCCTATCCTATCCTATCCTCTATCCTATCCTATCCTCTATCCTATCCTATCCTCTATCCTATCCTATCCTCTATCCTATACTATCCTCTATCCTATCCTATTATCTATCCTATCCTATCCTCTATCCTATTCTATCCCCTATCCTATCATCTATCCCATCCTATCCTCTATCCTATACTATCCTCTGTCCTATCCTATCCTCTATCCTATCCTATCATCTATCCTATCCTATCCTCTTTCCTATCCTATCATCTATCCTATCCTATCCTATCCTCTATCCTATCCTTTCCTCAATCCTATCCTATCCTCTATCCTATCCTATCCTCTATCCTATCCTATCCTATCCTCTATCCTATCCTATCCTCTATCCTATCCTATCCTCTATCCAATCCTATCCTTTATCCTATCCTATCCAATTACCTATCCTATCCTCTATCCTATCCTATCCTCTATCCTATCCTATCCTCTATCCTATCCTATCCTCTATCCTATCCTATCCTCTATCCTATCCTATCCTCTATCCTATCCTATCCTCTATCCTATCCTATCCTCTATCCTATCCTATCCTCTATCCTATCCTATCCTCTATCCTATCCTATCCTCTATCCTATCCTATCCTCTATCCTATCCTATCCTCTATCCTATCCTATCCTATCCTCTATCCTATCCTATCCTATCCTATAGCCTATCCTATCCTTTATCCTATCCTATCCTCTATTCTATCCTATCCTCTATCCTATACTATCCCCTATCCTATTATATCGTCTATCCTATCCTATCCTCTACCTTATCCTATACTCTATCCTATCCTATCCTCTATCCCTATCCTATCCTCTATCCTATCCCATCCTCTATCCTATCCTCTATCCTATCCTCTATCCCATCCTATCCTCTATCCTATCCTATCCTCTATCCTATCCTATCCTCTATCCTATCCTATCCTCTATCCTATCCTATCCTCTATCCTATCCTATCCTCTATCCTATCCTATCCTCTATCCTATCCTATCCTCTATCCTATCCTATCCTCTATCCTATCCTATCCTCTATCCTATCCTATCCTCTATCCTATCCTATCCTCTATCCTATCCTATCCTCTATCCTATCCTATCCTCTATCCTATCCTATCCTCTATCCTATCCTATCCTCAATCCTCTCCTCTATCCTATCCTATCCTCTGTAACATCCTATCCTCTATCCTATCCTATCCTCTATCCTATACTATCCTCTACCTTATCCTATCCTCTATCCTATCCAATTACGTATCCTATCCTCTATGCTATCCTTTCCTCTATCCTATCCTATCCTCTATCCGATCCTCTATCGTATCCTATCCTCTATCCTATCCTCTATCCTATCCTCTATCCTATCCTATCCTATCCTCTATCCTATCCTATCCTTTATCCTATCCTATCCTCTATCCTATCCTATCCTCTATCCTATCCTCTATCCTATCCTCTATCCCATCCTATCCTCTATCCTATCCTATCCTCTATCCTATCCTATCCTCTATCCTATCCTATCCTCTATCCTATTATATCCTCTATCCTATCCTCTTCTTTATCCTATCCTATCCTGTATCCTATCCTATCCTCTATCCTATACTATCCTCTACCTTATCCTATCCTCTATCCTATCCAATTACCTATCCTATCCTCTATCCTATCCTATCCTCTATCCTATCCTATCCTCTATTCTATCCTATCCTCTATCCTATCCTATCCTCTATCCTATCCTATCCTCTATCCTATCCTATCCTCTATCCTATCCTATCCTCTATCCTATCCTATCCTCTATCCTATCCTATCCTCTATCCTATCCTATCCTCTATCCTATCCTATCCTCTATCCTATACTATCCTCTATCCTATCCTATTATCTATCCTATCCTATCCTCTATCCTATTCTATCCCCTATCCTATCATCTATCCCATCCTATCCTCTATCCTATACTATCCTCTGTCCTATCCTATCCTCTATCCTATCCTATCATCTATCCTATCCTATCCTCTTTCCTATCCTATCATCTATCCTATCCTATCCTATCCTCTATCCTATCCTTTCCTCAATCCTATCCTATCCTCTATCCTATCCTATCCTCTATCCTATCCTATCCTATCCTCTATCCTATCCTATCCTCTATCCTATCCTATCCTCTATCCAATCCTATCCTTTATCCTATCCTATCCAATTACCTATCCTATCCTCTATCCTATCCTATCCTCTATCCTATCCTATCCTCTATCCTATCCTATCCTCTATCCTATCCTATCCTCTATCCTATCCTATCCTCTATCCTATCCTATCCTCTATCCTATCCTATCCTCTATCCTATCCTATCCTCTATCCTATCCTATCCTATCCTCTATCCTATCCTATCCTATCCTATATCCTATCCTATCCTTTATCCTATCCTATCCTCTATTCTATCCTATCCTCTATCCTATACTATCCCCTATCCTATTATATCGTCTATCCTATCCTATCCTCTACCTTATCCTATACTCTATCCTATCCTATCCTCTATCCTATCCTATCCTCTATCCTATCCCATCCTCTATCCTATCCTCTATCCTATCCTCTATCCCATCCTATCCTCTATCCTATCCTATCCTCTATCCTATCCTATCCTCTATCCTATCCTATCCTCTATCCTATCCTATCCTCTATCCTATCCTATCCTCTATCCTATCCTATCCTCTATCCTATCCTATTCTCTATCCTATCCTATCCTCTATCCTATCCTATCCTCTATCCTATCCTATCCTCTATCCTATCATATCCTCTATCCTATCCTATCCTCTATCCTATCCTATCCTCTATCCTATCCTATCCTCAATCCTCTCCTCTATCCTATCCTATCCTCTGTAACATCCTATCCTCTATCCTATCCTATCCTCTATCCTATCCTATCCTCTATCCGATCCTCTATCGTATCCTATCCTCTATCCTATCCTCTATCCTATCCTCTATCCTATCCTATCCTATCCTCTATCCTATCCTATCCTTTATCCTATCCTATCCTCTATCCTATCCTATCCTCTATCCTATCCTCTATCCTATCCTCTATCCCATCCTATCCTCTATCCTATCCTATCCTCTATCCTATCCTATCCTCTATCCTATCCTATCCTCAATCCTCTCCTCTATCCTATCCTATCCTCTGTAACATCCTATCCTCTATCCTGTATCCTATCCTATCCTCTATCCTATACTATCCTCTACCTTATCCTATCCTCTATCCTATCCAATTACCTATCCTATCCAATTACCTATCCTATCCTCTATCCTATCCTATCCTCTATCCTATCCTATCCTCTATTCTATCCTATCCTCTATCCTATCCTATCCTCTATCCTATCCTATCCTCTATCCTATCCTATCCTCTATCCTATCCTATCCTCTATCCTATCCTATCCTCTATCCTATCCTATCCTCTATCCTATCCTATCCTCTATCCTATCCTATCCTCTATCCTATCCTCTTCTTTATCCTATCCTATCCTGTATCCTATCCTATCCTCTATCCTATACTATCCTCTACCTTATCCTATCCTCTATCCTATCCAATTACCTATCCTATCCTCTATCCTATCCTATCCTCTATCCTATCCTATCCTCTATTCTATCCTATCCTCTATCCTATCCTATCCTCTATCCTATCCTATCCTCTATCCTATCCTATCCTCTATCCTATCCTATCCTCTATCCTATCCTATCCTCTATCCTATCCTATCCTCTATCCTATCCTATCCTCTATCCTATCCTATCCTCTATCCTATACTATCCTCTATCCTATCCTATTATCTATCCTATCCTATCCTCTATCCTATTCTATCCCCTATCCTATCATCTATCCCATCCTATCCTCTATCCTATACTATCCTCTGTCCTATCCTATCCTCTATCCTATCCTATCATCTATCCTATCCTATCCTCTTTCCTATCCTATCATCTATCCTATCCTATCCTATCCTCTATCCTATCCTTTCCTCAATCCTATCCTATCCTCTATCCTATCCTATCCTCTATCCTATCCTATCCTATCCTCTATCCTATCCTATCCTCTATCCTATCCTATCCTCTATCCAATCCTATCCTTTATCCTATCCTATCCAATTACCTATCCTATCCTCTATCCTATCCTATCCTCTATCCTATCCTATCCTCTATCCTATCCTATCCTCTATCCTATCCTATCCTCTATCCTATCCTATCCTCTATCCTATCCTATCCTCTATCCTATCCTATCCTCTATCCTATCCTATCCTCTATCCTATCCTATCCTCTATCCTATCCTATCCTCTATCCTATCCTATCCTCTATCCTATCCTATCCTCTATCCTATCCTATCCTATCCTCTATCCTATCCTATCCTATCCTATAGCCTATCCTATCCTTTATCCTATCCTATCCTCTATTCTATCCTATCCTCTATCCTATACTATCCCCTATCCTATTATATCGTCTATCCTATCCTATCCTCTACCTTATCCTATACTCTATCCTATCCTATCCTCTATCCTATCCTATCCTCTATCCTATCCCATCCTCTATCCTATCCTCTATCCTATCCTCTATCCCATCCTATCCTCTATCCTATCCTATCCTCTATCCTATCCTATCCTCTATCCTATCCTATCCTCTATCCTATCCTATCCTCTATCCTATCCTATCCTCTATCCTATCCTATCCTCTATCCTATCCTATCCTCTATCCTATCCTATCCTCTATCCTATCCTATCCTCTATCCTATCCTATCCTCTATCCTATCCTATCCTCTATCCTATCCTATCCTCTATCCTATCCTATCCTCTATCCTATCCTATCCTCTATCCTATCCTATCCTCTATCCTATCCTATCCTCAATCCTCTCCTCTATCCTATCCTATCCTCTGTAACATCCTATCCTCTATCCTATCCTATCCTCTATCCTATACTATCCTCTACCTTATCCTATCCTCTATCCTATCCAATTACGTATCCTATCCTCTATGCTATCCTTTCCTCTATCCTATCCTATCCTCTATCCGATCCTCTATCGTATCCTATCCTCTATCCTATCCTCTATCCTATCCTCTATCCTATCCTATCCTATCCTCTATCCTATCCTATCCTTTATCCTATCCTATCCTCTATCCTATCCTATCCTCTATCCTATCCTCTATCCTATCCTCTATCCCATCCTATCCTCTATCCTATCCTATCCTCTATCCTATCCTATCCTCTATCCTATCCTATCCTCTATCCTATTATATCCTCTATCCTATCCTCTTCTTTATCCTATCCTATCCTGTATCCTATCCTATCCTCTATCCTATACTATCCTCTACCTTATCCTATCCTCTATCCTATCCAATTACCTATCCTATCCTCTATCCTATCCTATCCTCTATCCTATCCTATCCTCTATTCTATCCTATCCTCTATCCTATCCTATCCTCTATCCTATCCTATCCTCTATCCTATCCTATCCTCTATCCTATCCTATCCTCTATCCTATCCTATCCTCTATCCTATCCTATCCTCTATCCTATCCTATCCTCTATCCTATCCTATCCTCTATCCTATACTATCCTCTATCCTATCCTATTATCTATCCTATCCTATCCTCTATCCTATTCTATCCCCTATCCTATCATCTATCCCATCCTATCCTCTATCCTATACTATCCTCTGTCCTATCCTATCCTCTATCCTATCCTATCATCTATCCTATCCTATCCTCTTTCCTATCCTATCATCTATCCTATCCTATCCTATCCTCTATCCTATCCTTTCCTCAATCCTATCCTATCCTCTATCCTATCCTATCCTCTATCCTATCCTATCCTCTATCCTATCCTATCCTCTATCCTATCCTATCCTCTATCCTATCCTATCCTCTATCCTATCCTATTCTCTATCCTATCCTATCCTCTATCCTATCCTATCCTCTATCCTATCCTATCCTCTATCCTATCCTATCCTCTATCCTATCCTATCCTCTATCCTATCCTATCCTCTATCCTATCCTATCCTCAATCCTCTCCTCTATCCTATCCTATCCTCTGTAACATCCTATCCTCTATCCTATCCTATCCTCTATCCTATCCTATCCTCTATCCGATCCTCTATCGTATCCTATCCTCTATCCTATCCTCTATCCTATCCTCTATCCTATCCTATCCTATCCTCTATCCTATCCTATCCTTTATCCTATCCTATCCTCTATCCTATCCTATCCTCTATCCTATCCTCTATCCTATCCTCTATCCCATCCTATCCTCTATCCTATCCTATCCTCTATCCTATCCTATCCTCTATCCTATCCTATCCTCAATCCTCTCCTCTATCCTATCCTATCCTCTGTAACATCCTATCCTCTATCCTGTATCCTATCCTATCCTCTATCCTATACTATCCTCTACCTTATCCTATCCTCTATCCTATCCAATTACCTATCCTATCCAATTACCTATCCTATCCTCTATCCTATCCTATCCTCTATCCTATCCTATCCTCTATTCTATCCTATCCTCTAACCTATCCTATCCTCTATCCTATCCTATCCTCTATCCTATCCTATCCTCTATCCTATCCTATCCTCTATCCTATCCTATCCTCTATCCTATCCTATCCTCTATCCTATCCTATCCTCTATCCTATCCTATCCTCTATCCTATCCTCTTCTTTATCCTATCCTATCCTGTATCCTATCCTATCCTCTATCCTATACTATCCTCTACCTTATCCTATCCTCTATCCTATCCAATTACCTATCCTATCCTCTATCCTATCCTATCCTCTATCCTATCCTATCCTCTATTCTATCCTATCCTCTATCCTATCCTATCCTCTATCCTATCCTATCCTCTATCCTATCCTATCCTCTATCCTATCCTATCCTCTATCCTATCCTATCCTCTATCCTATCCTATCCTCTATCCTATCCTATCCTCTATCCTATCCTATCCTCTATCCTATACTATCCTCTATCCTATCCTATTATCTATCCTATCCTATCCTCTATCCTATTCTATCCCCTATCCTATCATCTATCCCATCCTATCCTCTATCCTATACTATCCTCTGTCCTATCCTATCCTCTATCCTATCCTATCATCTATCCTATCCTATCCTCTTTCCTATCCTATCATCTATCCTATCCTATCCTATCCTCTATCCTATCCTTTCCTCAATCCTATCCTATCCTCTATCCTATCCTATCCTCTATCCTATCCTATCCTATCCTCTATCCTATCCTATCCTCTATCCAATCCTATCCTTTATCCTATCCTATCCAATTACCTATCCTATCCTCTATCCTATCCTATCCTCTATCCTATCCTATCCTCTATCCTATCCTATCCTCTATCCTATCCTATCCTCTATCCTATCCTATCCTCTATCCTATCCTATCCTCTATCCTATCCTATCCTCTATCCTATCCTATCCTCTATCCTATCCTATCCTCTATCCTATCCTATCCTATCCTCTATCCTATCCTATCCTATCCTATATCCTATCCTATCCTTTATCCTATCCTATCCTCTATTCTATCCTATCCTCTATCCTATACTATCCCCTATCCTATTATATCGTCTATCCTATCCTATCCTCTACCTTATCCTATACTCTATCCTATCCTATCCTCTATCCTATCCTATCCTCTATCCTATCCCATCCTCTATCCTATCCTCTATCCTATCCTCTATCCCATCCTATCCTCTATCCTATCCTATCCTCTATCCTATCCTATCCTCTATCCTATCCTATCCTCTATCCTATCCTATCCTCTATCCTATCCTATCCTCTATCCTATCCTATCCTCTATCCTATCCTATTCTCTATCCTATCCTATCCTCTATCCTATCCTATCCTCTATCCTATCCTATCCTCTATCCTATCCTATCCTCTATCCTATCCTATCCTCTATCCTATCCTATCCTCTATCCTATCCTATCCTCAATCCTCTCCTCTATCCTATCCTATCCTCTGTAACATCCTATCCTCTATCCTATCCTATCCTCTATCCTATCCTATCCTCTATCCTATCCTATCCTCTATCCTATGATATCCTCTTTCCTATCCTATCCTCTATCCTATCCTATCCTCTATCCTATCCTTTCCTCAATCCTATTATATCCTCTATCCTATCCTATCCTATCCTCTATCCTATCCTATCCTCTATCCTATCCTCTCCTCTATCCTATCCTATCCTCTATCCTATCCAATCCTCTATTCTATCCTATCCTCTATCCTATCCTATCCTATCCTCTATCCTATCCTATCCTCTATCCTATCCTATCCTCTATCCTATCCTATCCTCTATCCTATCCTCTATCCTATCCTCTATCCTATCCTATCCTATCCTATCCTCTATCCTATCCTATCCTTTATCCTATCCTATCCTCTATTCTATCCTATCCTTTATCCTATCCTCTATCCTATACTATCCCCTATCCTATTATATCGTCTATCCTATCCTATCCTCTACCTTATCCTATACTCTATCCTATCCTATCCTCTATCCTATCCTATCCTCTATCCTATCCTATCCTCTATCCTATCCTCTATCCTATCCTCTATCCCATCCTATCCTCTATCCTATCCTATCCTCTATCCTATCCTATCCTCTATCCTATCCTATCCTCTATCCTATCCTATCCCCTATCCTATCCTATCCTTAATCCTATCCTATCCTCTATCCTATCCTATCCTCTATCCTATACTATCCTCTACCTTATCCTATCCTCTATCCTATCCAATTACCTATCCTATCCTCTATCCTATCCTATCCTCTATCCTATCCTATCCTGTATCCTATCCTATCCTCTATCCTATCCTATCGTCTATCCTATCCTATCCTCTATCCTATCCTATCCTCTATCCTATAATATCCTCTATCCTATCCTCTATCCCATCCTATCCTCTATCCTATCCTATCCTCTGTCCTATCCTATCCTCTATCCTATCCTATCATCTATCCTATCCTATCCTCTATCCTATCCTATCCTCTATCCTATCCTATCCTCTATCCTATCCTATCCTCTATCCTATCCTATTCTCTATCCTATCCTATCCTCTATCCTATCCTATCCTCTATCCTCTATCCTATCCTATCCTCTATCCAATCCTATCCTTTATCCTATCCTATCCTCTATCCTATCCTATCATCTATCCTATCCTATCCTCTTTCCTATCCTGTCATCTATCCTATCCTATCCTCTATCCTATCCTTTCCGCAATCCTATCCTATCCTCTATCCTATCCTATCCTCTATCCTATCCTATCCTCTATCCTATCCTATCCTATCCTCTATCCTGTCCTATCCTCTATCCAATCCTATCCTTTATCCTATCCTATCCAATTACCTATCCTATCCTCTATCCTATCCTATCCTCTATCCTATCCTATCCTCTATCCTATCCTATCCTCTATCCGATCCTCTATCCTATCCTATCCTCTATCCTATCCTATCCTCTATCCGATCCTCTATCCTATCCTATCCTCTATCCTATCCTCTATCCTATCCTCTATCCTATCCTATCCTATCCTCTATCCTATCCTATCCTATCCTCTATCCTATCCTATCCTCTATCCTATCCTATCCTCTATCCAATCCTATCCTTTATCCTATCCTATCCAATTACCTATCCTATCCTCTATCCTATCCTATCCTCTATCCTATCCTATCCTCTATCCTATCCTATCCTCTATCCTATCCTATCCTATCCTCTATCCTATCCTATCCTTTATCCTATCCTATCCTCTATTCTATCCTATCCTCTATCCTATCCTATCCTCTATCCTATCCTATCCTCTATCCTATCCTATCCTCTATCCTATCCTATCCTCTATCCTATCCTATCCTCTATCCTATCCTATCCTCTATCCTATACTATCCTCTATCCTATCCTCTATCCTATCCTATCCTCTATCCTATCCTATCCTCTATCCGATCCTCTATCCTATCCTATCCTCTATCCTATCCTCTATCCTATCCTATCCTATCCTCTATCCTATCCTATCCTTTATCCTATCCTATCCTCTACTCTATCCTATCCTTTATCCTATCCTCTATCCTATCCTCTATCCTATCCTATCCTATCCTCTATCCTATCCTATCCTTTATCCTATCCTATCCTCTACTCTATCCTATCCTTTATCCTATCCTCTATCCTATACTATCCCCTATCCTATTATATCGTCTATCCTATCCTATCCTCTACCTTATCCTATACTCTATCCTATCCTATCCTCTATCCTATCCTATCCTCTATCCTATCCTATCCTCTATCCTATCCTATCCTCTATCCTATCCTATCCTCTATCCTATCCTATCCTCTATCCTATCCTATCCTCTATCCTATCCTATCCTCTATCCTATCCTCTATCCTATCCTATCCTCTATCCTATCCTCTATCCTATCCTCTATCCTATCCTTTCCTCTATCCTATCCTATCCTCTATCCTATCCTATCCTCTATCGTATCCTATCCTCTATCCTGTCCTCTATCCTATACTCTATCCTATCCTATCCTCTATCCTATCCTCTATCCTATCCTATCCTCTATCCTATCCTATCCTCTATCCTATCCTATCCTCTATCCTATCCTCTATCCTATCCTCTATCCTATCCTATCCTCTATCCTATCCTATCCTCTATCCTATCCTATCCTCTATCCTATCCTATCCTCTATCCTATCCTATCCTCTATCCTATCCTATCCTCTATCCTATCCTATCCTCTATCCTATCCTATCCTCTATCCTATCCTATCCTCTATCCTATCCTATCCTCTATCCTATCCTATCCTCTATCCTATCCTATCCTCTATCCTATCCTATCCTCTATCCTATCCTATCCTCTATCCTATCCTATCCTCTATCCTATCCTATCCTCTATCCTATCCTATCCTCTATCCTATCCTATCCTCTATCCTATCCTATCCTCTATCCTATCCTATCCTCTATCCTATCCTATCCTCTATCCTATCCTATCCTCTATCCTATCCTATCCTCTATCCTATCCTATCCTCTATCCTATCCTATCCTCTATCCTATCCTATCCTCTATCCTATCCTATCCTCTATCCTATCCTATCCTCTATCCTATCCTATCCTCTATCCTATCCTATCCTCTATCCTATCCTATCCTCTATCCTATCCTCTATCCTATCCTATCCTCTATCCTATCCTATCCTCTATCCCATCCTATCATCTATCCTATCCTATCCTCTATCCTATCCTATCCTCTATCCTATCCTATCCTCTATCCTATACTATCCCCTATCCTATTATATCGTCTATCCTATCCTATCCTCTACCTTATCCTATACTCTATCCTATCCTATCCTCTATCCTATCCTATCCTCTATCCTATCCTATCCTCTATCCTATCCTATCCTCTATCCTATCCTATCCTCTATCCTATCCTATCCTCTATCCTATCCTATCCTCTATCCTATCCTATCCTCTATCCTATCCTATCCTATATCCTATCCTATCCTCTATCCTATCCTATCCTCTATCCTATCCTATCCTCTATCCTATCCTATCCTCTATCCTATCCTATCCTCTATCCTATCCTATCCTCTATCCTATCCTATCCTCTATCCTATCCTATCCTCTATCCTATCCTATCCTCTATCCTATCCTATCCTCTATCCTATCCTATCCTCTATCCTATCCTATCCTCTATCCTATCCTATCCTCTATCCTATCCTATCCTCTATCCTATCCTATCCTCTATCCTATCCTATCCTCTATCCTATCCCATCCTCTATCCTATCCTCTATCCTATCCTCTATCCCATCCTATCCTCTATCCTATCCTATCCTCTATCCTATCCTATCCTCTATCCTATCCTATCCTCTATCCTATCCTATCCTCTATCCTATCCTATCCTCTATCCTATCCTATCCTCTATCCTATCCTATCCTCAATCCTATCCTATCCTCTATCCTATCCTATCCTCTATCCTATCCTATCCTCTATCCTATCCTATCCTCTATCCTATCCTATCCTCTATCCGATCCTCTATCCTATCCTATCCTCTATCCTATCCTCTATCCTATCCTCTATCCTATCCTATCCTATCCTCTATCCTATCCTATCCTTTATCCTATCCTATCCTCTATTCTATCCTATCCTTTATCCTATCCTCTATAATATACTATCCCCTATCCTATTATATCGTCTATCCTATCCTATCCTCTACCTTATCCTATCCTCTATCCTATCCTATCCTGTATCCTATCCTATCCTCTATCCTATCCTATCGTCTATCCTATCCTATCCTCTATCCTATCCTATCCTCTATCCTATAATATCCTGTATCCTATCCTCTATCCCATCCTATCCTCTATCCTATCCTATCCTCTGTCCTATCCTATCCTCTATCCTATCCTATCATCTATCCTATCCTATCCTCTATCCGATCCTCTATCCTATCCTATCCTCTATCCTATCCTCTATCCTATCCTCTATCCTATCCTATCCTATCCTCTATCCTATCCTATCCTTTATCCTATCCTATCCTCTATTCTATCCAGTCCTTTATCCTATCCTCTATAATATACTATCCCCTATCCTATTATATCGTCTATCCTATCCTATCCTCTACCTTATCCTATCCTCTATCCTATCCTATCCTGTATCCTATCCTATCCTCTATCCTATCCTATCGTCTATCCTATCCTATCCTCTATCCTATCCTATCCTCTATCCTATAATATCCTCTATCCTATCCTCTATCCAATCCTATCCTTTATCCTATCCTATCCAATTACCTATCCTATCCTCTATCCTATCCTATCCTCTATCCTATCCTATCCTCTATCCTATCCTATCCTCTATCCTATCCTATCCTCTATCCTATCCTATCCTCTATCCTATCCTATCCTCTATCCTATCCTATCCTCTATCCTATCCTATCCTCTATCCTATCCTATCCTCTATCCTATCCTATCCTCTATCCTATCCTATCCTCTATCCTATCCTATCCTCTATCCTATCCTATCCTCTATCCTATCCTATCCTCTATCCTATCCTATCCTCTATCCTATCCTATCCTCTATCCTATCCTATCCTCTATCCTATCCTATCCTCTATCCTATCCTATCCTCTATCCTATCCTATCCTCTATCCTATCCTATCCTCTATCCTATCCTATCCTCTATCCTATCCTATCCTCTATCCTATCCTATCCTCTATCCTATCCTATCCTCTATCCTATCCTATCCTCTATCCTATCCTATCCTCTATCCGATCCTCTATCCTATCCTATCCTCTATCCTATCCTCTATCCTATCCTATCCTCTATCCTATCCTATCCTCTATCCTATCCTATCCTCTATCCTATCCTATCCTCTATCCTATCCTATCCTCTATCCTATCCTATCCTCTATCCTATCCTATCCTCTATCCTATCCTATCCTCTATCCTATCCTATCCTCTATCCTATCCTATCCTCTATCCTATCCTATCCTCTATCCTATCCTATCCTCTGTCCCATCCTATCCTCTATCCTATCCTATCCTCTATCCTATCCTATCCTCTATCCTATCCTATCCTCTATCCTATCCTATCCTCTATCCTATCCTATCCTCTATCCTATCCTATCCTCTATCCTATGATATCCTCTTTCCTATCCTATCCTCTATCCTATCCTATCCTCTATCCTATCCTTTCCTCAATCCTATTATATCCTCTATCCTATCCTATCCTCTATCCTATATTATCCTCTACCCTATCCTATCCTCTATCCTATCATATCCTCTATCCTATCCTATCCTCTATCCTATCCTATCCTATCCTCTATCCTATCCTATCCTCTATCCTATCCTATCCTCTATCCTATCCTATCCTCTATCCTATCCTATCCTCTATCCTATCCTTTCCTCAATCCTATTATATCCTCTATCCTATCCTATCCTATCCTCTATCCTATCCTATCCTCTATCCTATCCTATCCTCTATCCTATCCTATCCTCTATCCTATCCTATCCTCTATCCTATCCTATCCTATCCTCTATCCTATCCTATCCTCTATCATATCCTATCCTCTATCCTATCCTATCCTCTATCCTATCCTCTATCCTATCCTCTATCCTATCCTCTATCCTATCCTATCCTATCCTATCCTCTATCCAATCCTATCCTTTATCCTATCCTATCCTCTATTCTATCCTATCCTTTATCCTATCCTCTATCCTATCCTATCCTCTATCCTATCCTATCCTCTATCCTATCCTCTATCCTATCCTCTATCCCATCCTATCCTCTATCCTATCCTATCCTCTATCCTATCCTATCCTCTATCCTATCCTATCCTCTATCCTATCCTATCCCCTATCCTATCCTATCCTTAATCCTATCCTATCCTCTATCCTATCCTATCCTCTATCCTATACTATCCTCTACCTTATCCTATCCGCTATCCTATCCAATTACCTATCCTATCCTCTATCCTATCCTATCCTCTATCCTATCCTATCCTGTATCCTATCCTATCCTCTATCCTATCCTATCCTCTATCCTATCCTATCCTCTATCCTATCCTATCCTCTATCCTATCCTATCGTCTATCCTATCCTATCCTCTATCCTATCCTATCCTCTATCCTATCCTATCCTCTATCCTATCCTATCCTATCCTCTATCCTATCCTATCCTCTATCCTATCCTATCCTCTATCCGATCCTATCCTCTATCCTATCCTATCCTCTATCCTATCCTCTATCCTATCCTCTATCCTATCCTCTATCCTATCCTATCCTATCCTATCCTCTATCCTATCCTATCCTTTATCCTATCCTATCCCTCTATTCTATCCTATCCTTTATCCTATCCTCTATCCTATACTATCCCCTATCCTATTATATCGTCTATCCTATCCTATCCTCTACCTTATCCTATACTCTATCCTATCCTATCCTCTATCCTATCCTATCCTATCCTCTATCCTATCCTATCCTCTATCCGATCCTATCCTTTATTCTATCCTATCCTATCCTCTATTCTATCCTATCCTCTATCCTATACTATCCTCTATCCTATCCTATCCTCTATCAGATCCTCTAACCAATCCTATCCTTTATCCTATCCTATCCTCTATCCTACTCTATCCTCTATTCTATCCTATCCTCTATCAGATCCTATCCTCTATCCGATCCTCTATCCTATCCTATCCTCTATCCGATCCTCTATCCTATCCTATCCTCTATCACATCCTATCCTATCCTTTATTCTATCCTATCCTTTATCCTATCCTCTATCCTATACTATCCCCTATCCTATTATATCCTCTATCCTACCCTATCCTATCCTTTATCCTATCCTCTATCCTATCCTATCCTCTGTCCCATCCTATCCTCTATCCTATCCTATCCTCTATCCTATCCTATCCTCTATCCTATCCTATCCTCTATCCTATCCTATCCTCTATCCTATCCTATCCTCTATCCTATCCTATCCTATCCTCTATCCTATCCTATCCTCTATCCTATCCTATCCTCTATCCTATCCTATCCTCTATCCTATCCTATCCTCTATCCTATCCTATCCTCTATCCTATCCTATCCTCTATCCTATACTATCCTCTACCTTATCCTATCCTCTATCCTATCCAATTACGTATCCTATCCTCTATCCCATCCTTTCCTCTATCCTATCCTATCCTCTATCCGATCCTCTATCCTATCCTATCCTCTATCCTATCCTCTATCCTATCCTCTATCACTATCCTATCCTATCCTCTAACCTATCCTATCCTTTATCCTATCCTATCCTCTATCCTATCCTATCCTCTATCCTATCCTCTATCCCATCCTATCCTCTATCCTCTATCCTCTATCCTATCCTATCCTCTATCCTATCCTATCCTCTATCCTATCCTATCCTCTATCCTATCCTATCCTTTATCCTATCCTATCCTCTATCCTATCCTATCCTCTATCCTATACTATCCTCTACCTTATCCTATCCCCTATCCTATCCAATTACCTATCCTATCCTCTATCCTATCCTATCCTGTATCCTATCCTATCCTCTATCCTATCCTATCGTCTATCCTATCCTATCCTCTATCCTATCCTATCCTCTATCCTATAATATCCTCTATCCTATCCTCTATCCCATCCTATCCTCTATCCTATCCTATCCTCTGTCCTATCCTATCCTCTATCCTATCCTATCATCTATCCTATCCTATCCTCTTTCCTATCCTGTCATCTATCCTATCCTATCCTCTATCCTATCCTTTCCGCAATCCTATCCTATCCTCTATCCTATCCTATCCTCTATCCTATCCTATCCTATCCTCTATCCTATCCTATCCTCTATCTTATCCTATCCTCAATCCAATCCTATCCTTTATCTATCCTATCCAATTACCTATCCTATCCTCTATCCTATCCTATCCTCTATCCTATCCTATCCTCTATCCTATCCTATCCTCTATCCTATCCTATCCTATCCTCTATCCTATCCTATCCTTTATCCTATCCTATCCTCTATCCTATCCTATCCTCTATCCTATCCTATCCTCTGTCCTATCCTATCCTCTATCCTATCCTATCCTCTATCCCATCCTATACTCTATCCTATCCTATCCTCTATCCTATCCTATCCTCTATCCTATCCTATCCTCTATCCTATCCTATCCTCTATCCTATCCTATCCTCTATCCTATCCTATCCTCTATCCTATCCTATCCTCTATCCTATCCTATCCTCTATCCTATCCTATCCTCTATCCTATCCTATCCTCTATCCTATCCTATCCTCTATCCTATCCTATCCTCTATCCTATCCTATCCTCAATCCTATCCTATCCTCTATCCTATCCTATCCTCTATCCTATCCTATCCTCTATCCTATCCTATCCTCTATCCTATCCTATCCTCTATCCTATCCTATCCTCTATCTATCCTATCCTCTATCCTATCCTCTATCCTATCCTATCCTCTATCCTATCCTATCCTCTATCCCATCCTATCATCTATCCTATCCTATCCTCTATCCTATCCTATCCTCTATCCTATCCTATCCTCTATCCTATACTATCCCCTATCCTATTATATCGTCTATCCTATCCTATCCTCTACCTTATCCTATACTCTATCCTATCCTATCCTCTATCCTATCCTATCCTCTATCCTATCCTATCCTCTATCCTATCCTATCCTCTATCCTATCCTATCCTCTATCCTATCCCTATCCTCTATCCTATCCTATCCTCTATCCTATCCTATCCTCTATCCTATCCTATCCTCTATCCTATCCTATCCTCTATCCTATCCTATCCTCTATCCTATCCTATCCTCTATCCTATCCTATCCTCTATCCTATCCTCTATCCTATCCTATCCTCTATCCTATCCTATCCTCTATCCCATCCTATCATCTATCCTATCCTATCCTCTATCCTATCCTATCCTCTATCCTATCCTATCCTCTATACCTATCCTATCCTCTATCGTATCCTATCCTCTATCCTGTCCTCTATCCTATACTCTATCCTATCCTATCCTCTATCCTATCCTCTATCCTATCCTATCCTCTATCCTATCCTATCCTCTATCCTATACTCTATCCTATCCTATCCTCTATCCTATCCTCTATCCTATCCTATCCTCTGTCCCATCCTATCCTCTATCCTATCCTATCCTCTATCCTATCCTATCCTCTATCCTATCCTATCCTCCATCCTATCCTATCCTCTATCCTATCCTATCCTCTATCCTATCCTATCCTCTATCCTATGATATCCTCTTTCCTATCCTATCCTCTATCCTATCCTATCCTCTATCCTATCCTTTCCTCAATCCTATTATATCCTCTATCCTATCCTATCCTCTATCCTATATTATCCTCTACCCTATCCTATCCTCTATCCTATCATATCCTCTATCCTATCCTATCCTCTATCCTATCCTATCCTATCCTCTATCCTATCCTATCCTCTATCCTATCCTATCCTCTATCCTATCCTATCCTCTATCCTATCCTTTCCTCAATCCTATTATATCCTCTATCCTATCCTATCCTATCCTCTATCCTATCCTATCCTCTATCCTATCCTATCCTCTATCCTATCCTATCCTCTATCCGATCCTATCCTCTATCCTATCCTATCCTCTATCCTATCCTCTATCCTATCCTCTATCCTATCCTCTATCCTATCTTATCCTATCCTATCCTCTATCCTATCCTATCCTTTATCCTATCCTATCCTCTATTCTATCCTAATCCTTTATCCTATCCTCTATCCTATACTATCCCCTATCCTATTATATCGTCTATCCTATCCTATCCTCTACCTTATCCTATACTCTATCCTATCCTATTCCTCTATCCTATCCTATCCTATCCTCTATCCTATCCTATCCTCTATCCGATCCTATCCTTTATTCTATCCTATCCTCTATTCTATCCTATCCTCTATCCTATACTATCCTCTATCCTATCCTATCCTCTATCAGATCCTCTAACCAATCCTATCCTTTATCCTATCCTATCCTCTATCCTACTCTATCCTCTATTCTATCCTATCCTCTATCCTATCCTATCCTCTATCCGATCCTCTATCCTATCCTATCCTCTATCCGATCCTCTATCCTATCCTATCCTCTATCACATCCTATCCTATCCTTTATTCTATCCTATCCTTTATCCTATCCTCTATCCTATACTATCCCCTATCCTATTATATCCTCTATCCTACCCTATCCTATCCTTTATCCTATCCTCTATCCTATCCTATCCTCTGTCCCATCCTATCCTCTATCCTATCCTATCCTCTATCCTATCCTATCCTCTATCCTATCCTATCCTCTATCCTATCCTATCCTCTATCCTATCCTATCCTCTATCCTATCCTATCCTATCCTCTATCCTATCCTATCCTCTATCCTATCCTATCCTCTATCCTATCCTATCCTCTATCCTATCCTATCCTCTATCCTATCCTATCCTCTATCCTATACTATCCTCTACCTTATCCTATCCCTCTATCCTATCCAATTACGTATCCTATCCTCTATCCTATCCTTTCCTCTATCCTATCCTATCCTCTATCCGATCCTCTATCCTATCCTATCCCTCTATCCTATCCTCTATCCTATCCTCTATCCTATCCTATCCTATCCTCTATCCTATCCTATCCTTTATCCTATCCTATCCTCTATCCTATCCTATCCTCTATCCTATCCTCTATCCCATCCTATCCTCTATCCTCTATCCTCTATCCTATCCTATCCTCTATCCTATCCTATCCTCTATCCTATCCTATCCTCTATCCTATCCTATCCTTTATCCTATCCTATCCTCTATCCTATCCTATCCTCTATCCTATACTATCCTCTACCTTATCCTATCCCCTATCCTATCCAATTACCTATCCTATCCTCTATCCTATCCTATCCTGTACCTATCCTATCCTCTATCCTATCCTATCGTCTATCCTATCCTATCCTCTATCCTATCCTATCCTCTATCCTATAATATCCTCTATCCTATCCTCTATCCCATCCTATCCTCTATCCTATCCTATCCTCTGTCCTATCCTATCCTCTATCCTATCCTATCATCTATCCTATCCTATCCTCTTTCCTATCCTGTCATCTATCCTATCCTATCCTCTATCCTATCCTTTCCGCAATCCTATCCTATCCTCTATCCTATCCTATCCTCTATCCTATCCTATCCTATCCTCTATCCTATCCTATCCTCTATCCTATCCTATCCTCTATCCAATCCTATCCTTTATCCTATCCTATCCAATTACCTATCCTATCCTCTATCCTATCCTATCCTCTATCCTATCCTATCCTCTATCCTATCCTATCCTCTATCCAATCCTATCCTCTATCCTATCCTATCCTATCCTCTATCCTATCCTATCCTTTATCCTATCCTATCCTCTATCCTATCCTATCCTCTATCCTATCCTATCCTCTGTCCTATCCTATCCTCTATCCTATCCTATCCTCTATCCCATCCTATACTCTATCCTATCCTATCCTCTATCCTATCCTATCCTCTATCCTATCCTATCCTCTATCCTATACTATCCTCTATCCTATCCTATCCTCTATCCTATCCTATCCTCTATCCTATCCTATCCTCTATCCTATCCTATCCTCTATCCTATCCTATCCTCTATCCTATCCTATCCTCTATCCTATCCTATCCTCTATCCTATCCTATCCTCTATCCTATCCTATCCTCTATCCTATCCTATCCTCTATCCTATCCTATCCTCTATCCTATCCTATCCTCTATCCTATCCTATCCTCTATCCTATCCTATCCTCTATCCTATCCTATCCTCTATCCTATCCTATCCTCTATCCTATCCTATCCTCTATCCTATCCTCTATCCTATCCTATCCTCTATCCTATCCTATTCCTCTATCCCATCCTATCATCTATCCTATCCTATCCTCTATCCTATCCTATCCTCTATCCTATCCTATCCTCTATCCTATACTATCCCCTATCCTATTATATCGTCTATCCTATCCTATCCTCTACCTTATCCTATACTCTATCCTATCCTATCCTCTATCCTATCCTATCCTCTATCCTATCCTATCCTCTATCCTATCCTATCCTCTATCCTATCCTATCCTCTATCCTATCCTATCCTCTATCCTATCCTATCCTCTATCCTATCCTATCCTCTATCCTATCCTATCCTCTATCCTATCCTATCCTCTATCCTATCCTATCCTCTATCCTATCCTATCCCTATCCTATCCTCTATCCTATCCTATCCTCTATCCTATCCTATCCTCTATCACATCCTATCATCTATCCTATCCTATCCTCTATCCTATCCTATCCTCTATCCTATCCTATCCTCTATCCTATCCTATCCTCTATCGTATCCTATCCTCTATCCTGTCCTCTATCCTATACTCTATTCCTATCCTATCCTCTATCCTATCCTCTATCCTATCCTATCCTCTATCCTATCCTATCCTCTATCCTATCCTATCCTCTATCCTATCCTCTATCCTATCCTCTATCCTATCCTAGTCCTCTGTCCCATCCTATCCTCTATCCTATCCAATCCTCTATCCTATCCTATCCTCTATCCTATCCTATCCTCTATCCTATCCTATCCTCTATCCTATCCTATCCTCTATCCTATCCTATCCTCTATCCTATGATATCCTCTTTCCTATCCTATCCTCTATCCTATCCTATCCTCTATCCTATCCTATCCTCTATCCTATCCTCTATCCTATCCTATCCTCTATCCTATCCTATCCTCTATCCCATCCTATCATCTATCCTATCCTATCCTCTATCCTATCCTATCCTCTATCCTATCCTATCCTCTATCCTATCCTATCCTCTATCGTATCCTATCCTCTATCCTGTCCTCTATCCTATACTCTATCCTATCCTATCCTCTATCCTATCCTCTATCCTATCCTATCCTCTATCCTATCCTATCCTCTATCCTATCCTATCCTCTATCCTATCCTCTATCCTATCCTCTATCCTATCCTATCCTCTGTCCCATCCTATCCTCTATCCTATCCTATCCTCTATCCTATCCTATCCTCTATCCTATCCTATCCTCTATCCTATCCTATCCTCTATCCTATCCTATCCTCTATCCTATCCTATCCTCTATCCTATGATATCCTCTTTCCTATCCTATCCTCTATCCTATCCTATCCTCTATCCTATCCTTTCCTCAATCCTATTATATCCTCTATCCTATCCTATCCTCTATCCTATATTATCCTCTACCCTATCTATCCTCTATCCTATCATATCCTCTATCCTATCCTATCCTCTATCCTATCCTATCCTATCCTCTATCCTATCCTATCCTCTATCCTATCCTATCCTCTATCCTATCCTATCCTCTATCCTATCCTTTCCTCAATCCTATTATATCCTCTATCCTATCCTATCCTATCCTCTATCCTATCCTATCCTCTATCCTATCCTATCCTCTATCCTATCCTATCCTCTATCCTATCCTATCCTCTATCCTATCCTATCCTCTATCCTATCCTATCCTATCCTCTATCCTATCCTATCCCCTATCCTATCCTATCCTTAATCCTATCCTATCCTCTATCCTATCTATCCTCTATCCTATACTATCCTCTACTTATCCTATCCGCTATCCTATCCAATTACCTATCCTATCCTCTATCCTATCCTATCCTCTATCCTATCCTATCCTGTATCCTATCCTATCCTCTATCCTATCCTATCGTCTATCCTATCCTATCCTCTATCCTATCCTATCCCTCTATCCTATCCTATCCTCTATCCTATCCTATCCTCTATCCTATCCTATCCTCTATCCTATCCTATCCTCTATCCTATCCTATCCTATCCTCTATCCTATCCTATCCTCTATCCTATCCTCTATCCTATCCTCTATCCTATTCTCTATCCTATCCTATCCTATCCTATCCTATCCTCTATCCTATCCTATCCTTTATCCTATCCTATCCTCTATTCTATCATATCCTTTATCCTATTCTCTATCCTATACTATCTCCTATCCTATTATATCGTCTATCCTATCCTATCCTCTACCCTTATCCTATACCTATCCTATCCTATCCTCTATCCTATCCTATCCTCTATCCTATCCTATCCTCTATCCTATCCCTCTATCCTATCCTCTATCCTATCCTCTATCCCATCCTATCCTCTATCCTATCCTATCCTCTATCCTATCCTATCCTCTATCCTATCCTATACCTCTATCCTATCCCTATCCTCTATCCTATCCTATCCTATCCTCTTATCCTATCCTATCCTCTATCCTATCCTCTATCCTATCCCTCTATCCTATCCTCTATCCTATCCTATCCTATCCTATCCTCTATCCTATCCTATCCTTTATCCTATCCTATCCTCTATTCTATCCTATCCTTTATCCTATCCTCTATCCTATACTATCCCCTATCCTATTATATCGTCTATCCTATCCTATCCTCTACCTTATCCTATACTCTATCCTATCCTATCCTCTATCCTATCCTATCCTCTATTCTATCCTATCCTTTATCCTATCCTCTATCCTATACTATCCCCTATCCTATTATATCGTCTATCCTATCCTATCCTCTACCTTATCCTATACTCTATCCTATCCTATCCTCTATCCTATCCTATCCTCTATCCTATCCTATCCTCTATCCTATCCTCTATCCTATCCTCTACTATCCTCTATCCCATCCTATCCTCTATCCTATCCTATCCTCTATCCTATCCTATCCTCTATCCTATCCTATCCTCTATCCTATCCTATCCCCTATCCTATCCTATCCTTAATCCTATCCTTAATCCTATCCTATCCTCTATCCTATCCTATCCTCTATCCTATACTATCCTCTACCTTATCCTATCCGCTATCCTATCCAATTACCTATCCTATCCTCTATCCTATCCTATCCTCTATCCTATCCTATCCTCTATCCTATCCTATCCTATCCTCTATCCTATCCTATCCTCTATCCTATCCTATCCTCTATCCTATCCTATCCTCTATCCTATCCTATCCTCTATCCTATCCTCTATCCTATCCTCTATCCTATCCTCTATCCTATCCTATCCTATCCTATCCTCTATCCTATCCTATCCTTTATCCTATCCTATCCTCTATTCTATCCTATCCTTTATCCTATCCTCTATCCTATACTATCCCCTATCCTATTATATCGTCTATCCTATCCTATCCTCTACCTTATCCTATACTCTATCCCTATCCTATCCTCTATCCTATCCTATCCTATCCTCTATCCTATCCTATCCTCTATCCGATCCTATCCTTTATTCTATCCTATCCTCTATTCTATCCTATCCTCTATCCTATACTATCCTCTATCCTATCCTATCCTCTATCAGATCCTCTAACCAATCCTATCCTTTATCCTATCCTATCCTCTATCCTACTCTATCCTCTATTCTATCCTATCCTCTATCCTATCCTATCCTCTATCCGATCCTCTATCCTATCCTATCCTCTATCCGATCCTCTATCCTATCCTATCCTCTATCCTATCCTATCCTATCCTCTATCCTATCCTATCCTCTATCCTATCCTATCCTCTATCCTATCCTATCCTCTATCCTATCCTATCCTCTATCCTATCCTATCCTCTATCCTATCCTATCCTCTATCCTATCCTATCCTCTATCCTATCCTATCCTCTATCCTATCCTATCCTCTATCCTATCCTATCCTCTATCCTATACTATCCTCTACCTTCTCCTATCCTCTATCCTATCCAATTACGTATCCTATCCTCTATCCTATCCTTTCCTCTATCCTATCCTATCCTCTATCCGATCCTCTATCCTATCCTATCCTCTATCCTATCCTCTATCCTATCCTCTATCCTATCCTATCCTATCCTCTATCCTATCCTATCCTTTATCCTATCCTATCCTCTATCCTATCCTATCCTCTATCCTATCCTATCCTCTATCCTATCCTCTATCCCATCCTATCCTCTATCCTCTATCCTCTATCCTATCCTATCCTCTATCCTATCCTATCCTCTATCCTATCCTATCCTCTATCCTATCCTATCCTTTATCCTATCCTATCCTCTATCCTATCCTATCCTCTATCCTATACTATCCTCTACCTTATCCTATCCCCTATCCTATCCAATTACCTATCCTATCCTCTATCCTATCCTATCCTCTATCCTATCCTCTCCTCTATCCTATCCTATCCTCTATCCTATCCTATCCTGTATCCTATTCTATCCTCTATCCTATCCTCTATCCCATCCTATCCTCCATCCTATCCTATCCTCTGTCCTATCCTATCCTCTATCCTATCCTATCATCTATCCTATCCTATCCTCTTTCCTATCCTATCATCTATCCTATCCTATCCTCTATCCTATCCTATCCTCTATCCTATCCTATCCTATCCTCTATCCTATCCTATCCTCTATCCTATCCTATCCTCTATCCAATCCTATCCTTTATCCTATCCTATCCAATTACCTATCCTTTCCTCAATCCTATCCTATCCTCTATCCTATCCTATCCTCTATCCTATCCTATCCTCTATCCTATCCTATCCTATCCTCTATCCTATCCTATCCTCTATCCTATCCTATCCTCTATCCAATCCTATCCTTTATCCTATCCTATCCAATTACCTATCCTATCCTCTACCTTATCCTATACTCTATCCTATCCTATCCTCTATCCTATCCTATCCTCTATCCTATCCTATCCTCTATCCTATCCTATCCTCTATCCTATCCTATCCTATCCTCTATCCTATCCTATCCTATCCTATATCCTATCCTATCCTTTATCCTATCCTATCCTCTATCCTATCCTATCCTCTATCCTATCCTTTCCTCAATCCTATTATATCCTCTATCCTATCCTATCCTCTATCCTATCCTATCCTCTATCCTATCCTCTATCCCATCCTATCCTCTATCCTATCCTATCCTCTATCCTATCCTATCCTCTATCCTATCCTATCCTCTATCCTATCCTATCCTCTATCCTATCCTATCCTATCCTCTATCCTATCCTATCCTCTATCCTATCCTATCCTCTATCGTATCCTATCCTCTATCCTATCCTATCCTCTATCCTATCCTATCCTCTATCCTATACTGTCCTCTACCTTATCCTATCCTCTATCCTATCCAATTACGTATCCTATCCTCTATCCTATCCTTTCCTCTATCCTATCCTATCCTCTATCCTATCCTCTATCCTATCCTCTATCCTATCCTATCCTCTATCCTATCCTATCCCCTATCCTATCCTATCCTTAATCCTATCCTATCCTCTATCCTATCCTATCCTCTATCCTATCCTCTATCCTATCCTCTATCCTATCCTCTATCCCATCCTATCCTCTATCCTATCCTATCCTCTATCCTATCCTATCCTCTATCCTATCCTATCCTCTATCCTATCGTATCCTCTATCCTATCCTATCCTGTATCCTATCCTATCCTCTATCCTATCCTATCCTCTACCCTATACTATCCTCTACCTTATCCTATCCTCTATCCTATC